>NW_024608125.1:0-15000 GCF_018296145.1 Oncorhynchus tshawytscha
ACCATGTAACTGATGTTAGCTAACACTCCTCACCATGTAACTGACTGTTAGCTAACACTCCCCACCATGTAACTGACTGTTAGCTAACACTCCCCACCATGTAACTGACTGTTAGCTAACACTCCCCACCATGTTACATAATGTTAGCTAACACTCCCCACCATGTAACTGACTGTTAGCTAACACTCCCTACCATGTAACATAATGTTAGCTAACACTCTCCCACCATGTAACTGACTATTAGCTAACACTCCCCACCATGTAACATAATGTTAGCTAACACTCCCACCATGTAACTGACTGTTAGCTAACACTCTCCCACCATGTAACATAATGTTAGCTAACACTCCCCACCATGTAACTGAATGTTGGCTAACACTCCCCTACCATGTAACATAATGTTAGCTAACACTCCCCCTACCATGTAACTGAATGTTAGCTAACACTCCCCACCATGTAACTGAATGTTAGCTAACACTCCCCACCATGTAACATAATGTTGACAACACTCCCCACCATGTAACTGACTGTTAGCTAACACTCCCACCATGTAACTGACTGTTAGCTAACACTCCCACCATGTAACTGACTGTTAGCTAACACTCCCACCATGTAACACTGATGTTAGCTAACACTCCCCTACCATGTAAATCTCGACTGTTAGCTAACACTCCCCACCATACCTTCGACTGTTAGCTAACACTCTACCATGTAACTGAATGTTAGCTAACACTCCCACCATGTAAATGACTGTTAGCTAATACTTCCCACCATGTAACTGAATGTTAGCTAACCCCACCATGTAACATAATGTTAGCTAACACTCCCTACCATGTAACTAGAATGTTAGCTAACACTCCCCACCCTGAATGTTCAACACTCCACCATAATAATGTTAGCTAACACTCCCACCATGTAACTGAATGTTAGCTAACACTCCCACCATGTAACATAATGTTAGCTAACACTCCCACCATGTAACATGAATGCTAACACTCCCCACCATGTAACATAATGTTAGCTAACACTCCCACCATAAAATATAATGTTAGCTAACACTCCACCATGTAACATACTGTTAGCTAACACTCCCTACCATGTAACATAATGTTAGCTAACACTCCCACCATGTAACTGACTGTTAGCTAATACTCCCCACCATGTAATATAATGTTAGCTAACACGCCACACCATGTAACATAATGTTAGCTAACACTCCTCACCATGTAACTGACTGTTAGCTAACACTCCCCACCATGTAAACTGAATGTTAGCTAACACTCCCCACCATGTAACTGACTGTTAGCTAACACTCCCACCATGTAACTGAATGTTAGCTAACACTCCCACCATGTAACTGAATGTTAGCTAACACTTTCACCATGTAACTGAATGTTAGCTAACACTCCACCATGTAACATAATGTTAGCTAACACTCCACCATGTAACTGACTGTTAGCTAACACTCCCCACCATGTAACTGACTGTTAGCTAACACTCCACCATGTAACTGACTGTTAGCTAACACTCCCCACCATGTAACATAACTGTTGGCTAACACTCCCCACCATGTTACAGGCTGTTAGCTAACACTCCCCACCATGTAACTGACTGTTAGCTAACACTCACCATGTAACATAATGTTAGCTAACACTCCCCACCATGTAACTGAATGTTAGCTAACACTCCCCACCATAAAACTAATGTTAGCTAACACTCCTACCATGTAACTGGATGTTAGCTACATCCCTACCATGTGTATGATGTTGCTAACACTTCCCCTCCATGTGACATGTGTTGTAACAATTCCTTCCTGTAACATAATGTTAGAAACACTCCCCGCCGTATGTAACTGAATGTTAGCTAACACTCCCCACCATGTAACATGAATGTTAAAGCTAACACTCCCCACCATGTAACATAATGTTAGCTAACACTCTCCCACTAAATGTAATATAATGCTAGCTAACACTCCCCACCATGTAACATAATGTTAGCAACACTTCCCCACCATGTAACTGACTGTTAAGCTAACACTCCACCATGTAACATGAATGTTAGCTAACACTCCCCACCATGTAACATAATGTTAGCTAACACTTTCACCATGTAACTGAATGTTAGCTAACACTCCCCACCATGTAACTGAATGTTAGCTAACACTCCCCACCATGTAACTGAATGTTAGCTAACACTCCCCACCATGTAACTAATGTTAGCTAACACTCCCCACCATGTAACTAATGTTAGCTAACACTCCCACACCATGTAACTGAATATACTGAATGTTGGCTAACACTCCCCCTACCATGTAACATAATGTTAGCTAACACTTCACCATAACTGAATGTTAGCTAACACTCCCTCTACCATGTAACATAAATGTTAGCTAACACTCCACCATGTAACAAATGTTAGCTAAACACTCCTACCATGTAACTGAATGTTAGCTAACACTCCCCACCATGTAACATAATGTTAGCTAACACTCCCCACCATGTAACATAATGTTAGCTAACACTCCCCACCATGTAACATAATGTTAGCTAACACTCCCCACCATGTAACATAATGTTAGCTAACACTCCCTACCATGTAACTAATGTTAGCTAACACTTACCATGTAACATAATGTTAGCTAACACTCCCACCATGTAACTGACTGTTAGCTAACACTCCCCACATGTAACTGAATGTTAGCTAACACTCCCTACCATGTAACTGACTGTTAGCTAACACTTCCCACCAAATGTAACTGGAATGTTAGCTAACACTCCCTACCATGTAACTGGAATGTTAGCTAACACTCCTCACCATGTAACTGGAATGTTAGCACACTCTCTACCATGTAACATAATGTTAGCTAACACTCCCCACCATGTAACTGATGTTAGCTAACACTTACCATGTAACTGACTGTTAGCTAACACTCCTCACCATGTAACTGAATGTTAGCTAACACTCCCCACCATGTAACTGACTGTTAGCTAACACTCCCCACCATGTAACATAATGTTAGCTAACACTCCCCACCATGCAACTGATGTTAGCCAACACTCCCCACCATAACATAATGTTAGCTAACACTCCCTACCATGTAACTGACTATTAGCTAACACTCCCCACCATGTAAACATAATGTTAGCTAACACTCCCTACCATGTAACTGAATGTTAGCTAACACCATGTAACATAATGTTAGCTAACACTACCATGTAACGGAATGTTAGCTAACACTCCCCATAAAATATAATGTTAGCTAACACTCCCCACCATGTAAATGAATGTTAGCTAACACTCCCACCATGTAACTGAATGTTAGCTAACACTCCCCACCATGTAAATATAATGTTAGCTAACACTCCCCACCATAAAAATATAATGTTAGCTAACACTCCCCACCATGTAACATAATGTTAGCTAACACTCCACCATGTAACTGAATGTTAGCTAACACTCCCCCTCATGTAATATAATGTTAGCTAACACTCCCACCATGTAAACATAATGTTAGCTAAACACTCTACCATGTGACTGTTAGCTAACACTCCCACCACATGATTGTTAGCTAACACTCCTCACCATGTAACTGAATGTTAGCTAACACTTTCACATGTAACTGAATGTTAGCTAACACTTCACCATGTAACTGACTGTTAGCTAACACTCTACCATGTAACTGACTGTTAGCTAACCCATGTAACTGAATGTTAGCTAACACTCACAAATCATAACATAATGTTACACCATGTAACTGAATGTTAGCTAACACTCCCACCATGTAAATATAATGTTAGCTAACACTCCCCACCATGTAACATAATGTTAGCTAACACTCCCCACCATGTAACATAATGTTAGCTAACACTCCCCACCATGTAACTGAATGTTAGCTAACACTCCCACCATGTAACATAATGTTAGCTAACACTCCCCACTCATAACATAATGTTAGCTAACACTCCCACCATAAACTGACTGTTAGCTAACACTACCATGTAACTGAATGTTAGCTAACACTCTACCATAATGACTGTTAGCTAACACTCACCATGTAACTGAATGTTAGCTAACACTCCCCACCATGTAACTGAATGTTAGCTAACACTCCCCACCATGTAACATAATGTTAGCTAACAACCATAATATAATGTTAGCTAACTCTACCATGTAACTGACTGTTAGCTAACACTAACCATGTAACTGACCGTTAGCTAACACTCACCATGTAACTGACTGTTAGCTAACATCACCATGTACAAAATCTCGACTGTTAGCTAACACTCCTCACCATGTAACATAATGTTAGCTAACACTCACCATGTAACTGACTGTTAGCTAAACCATGCAAACATAATGTTAGCTAACACTTTACCATGTAACTGACTGTTAGCTAACACTTCACCATGTAACATAATGTTAGCTAACACTCCCCACCATGTAACTGACTGTTAGCTAACACTCCCCACCATGTAACATAATGTTAGCTAACAATACCTCACCATGTAACTGACTGTTAGCTAACACTCCCCACCATAAACTGAATGTTAGCTAACACTCCACCATGTAACTGAATGTTAGCTAACACTCCCCATAAATATAATGTTGCTAACCATGTAATAATGTTAGCTAACACTCCCCACCATGTAACATAATGTTAGCTAACACTCCACCATGTAACTGAATGTTAGCCAACACTCCCCACCATGTAACTGAATGTTAGCTAACACTCCCACCATGTAACATGACTGTTAGCTAACACTCCCCACCATGTAACCGACTGTTAGCTAACACTCCACCATGTTACATAATGTTAGCTAACACTCCCCCATGTAACTGAATGTTGGCTAACACTTACCATAAATATAATGTTAGCTAACACTTCCCCACCATGTAACATAATGTTAGCTAACAACACTAACACTCCCACCATGTAACTGACTGTTAGCTAACAACATGACTATGTTAGCTAACACTCCCCACCACTGAATGTTGTAACCATGTAACTGATGTTAGCTAACACTCCCACCATGTAACTGACTGTTAGCTAAACACTGGAATGTTAGCTAACACTCCTAACCATAACATAATGTTAGCTAACACTCCCCACCATGCCAACTGGAAATGTTGGCTAACACTACCATGTAACATAATGTTAGCTAACACTCCCCACCATGTAACTGACTGTTAGCTAACACTCCCCACCATGTAACTGAATGTTAGCTAACACTCCCCACCATGTAACTGAATGTTGCTACACTCCCCACCATGTAACTGACTGTTAGCTAACACTCCCCTACCATGTAACTGAATGTTAGCTAACACTCCCCACCATGTAACATGAATGTTGGCTAACACTCCCCACCATGTAACTGAATGTTAGCTAACACTCCCCACCATGTAACTGACTGTTAGCTAACTCCCCACCATGTAACTGACTGTTAGCTAACACTCCCCACCATGTAACTGACTGTTAGCTAACACTCCCCACCATGTAACATGAATGTTAGCTAACACTCCCCACCATGTAACATAATGTTAGCTAACACTCCCCACATGTAACATGTTACACTCCCACCATGTAACTGACTGTTAGCTAACACTCCCCACCATGTAACTGACTGTTAGCTAACACTCCCACCATGTAACATGAATGTTAGCTAACACTCCCCACCATGTAACATAATGTTAGCTAACACTCCCCACCATGTAACTGAATGTTAGCTAACACTCCCACCATGTAACTGAATGTTAGCTAACACTCCCACCATGTAACTGACTGTTAGCTAACACTCCCCACCATGTAACTGAATGTTAGCTAACACTCCCACCATGTAACTGACTGTTAGCTAACACTCCCCACCATGTAACATAATGTTAGCTAACACTCCCCACCATGTAACTGACTGTTAGCTAACACTCCCACCATGTAACTGAATGTTAGCTAACACTCCCCACCATGTAACATAATGTTAGCTAACACTCCCCACCATGTAACATAATGTTAGCTAACACTCCCCACCATGTAAATAATGTTAGCTAACACTCCCCACCATGTAACTCGAATGTTAGCTAACACTCCCCACCATGTAACATAATGTTAGCTAACACTCCCCACCATGTAACTAATGTTAGCTAACACTCCCCACCATGTAACTGACTGTTAGCTAACACTCCCACCATGTAACTGGAATGTTAGCTAACACTCCCACCATGTTATATAATGTTAGCTAACATTCATTGTAGCTGGGGATTTTAACAAGTTAGCTAATCTGAAAACAAGACTGTCGATTATAATCACCAGCATATTGTTCCCCAACCAGGGGTGGAAAGCAGACACATTACCTGAACGAATTTACGCATAACACTCCCCCATGCCCCTTTCGGAATGTTAGCTCCACTCCCCACCATTAACATTGTTATGGGGATTTTAACAGAAACTAAAACAAGAACTCCCCAAACTTTAAGCTGATTTGTTCCAAGACTGCTTCCACCGTGGACTGATTGAGATGCAACCAGGTAATTGAAAACAAGACAACAACATTGTTAGCGACTTCCGCACCATATAAGGCCCTGCCCCGTTCATTAGAACGTGAATGTTAGAAATGCTCCCCACCATGTAACGATTTAAAACATCCCTCCCTACAGACAGAAACTAAAACAACAGCTCCCACGCTGAGGTCTGTCCAACGCTGGTCCGACCAACTGACTCCACACTGTTAGCTAACCACTGCTTCCATCAGGTGTGGACTGGGAGATACAAACAGTGCAGCTAACCCTTAACAAGGCTATCTGAAGTGTAAGCGAGTTACAGAGACAAAGTAGAATCTCAATTCAACGGCTCAGACACAAAAGCATTCACCATGTAACTGACTGTTAGCTAACCACTAACATGTTTGGGGGTCAGTCAATCACAGGACTATGGCAGCATTCTGGCTAACATAACCCAGGTGTCTGGTAACATGAGTCACAAACAGTGCAGCTATTCCCTCCCAGGCAGATCAAACAACTAGCGCCAGTACAGGACACATAAGTAGAATCTCAATTCACGGCCTGCAGACACAAGAGGTATGTGGCAGGGTTCAGTCAATCACGGACTAAGACATTTAAAGAAATAAGGTCACGGACCAGGATGTCGGGCTCCCCAGGCAGACTAAATAACTTTTTTGCCGGCTTTGAGGACAATACAGGACACTATTCACGGCCTGCAACCAATCTGCTGTTCCCACATGCTTCAAAGGGCCACCATTGTTCCTGTTCCCAAGAAAGGTAACTGTTAACCCTCGCCCCGCTGCTTCCATCCGTCATCATGAAGTGACTCTTTAACCCACTAGTCAGGACCAGCACCTCCACCCTACCTGACACCCTTGACCCAGAGCATTTGCTTACCAGCTGGCCGGTGTGTCCACGGACATATGCAATCTCAATCCCTGCACCAGTCTGCTGTTCCCATCATGCTAACAAGAGGGCCACCAATGTTCCCAAACTGCTACCAGGTAACTGAGCTAACACTACCGCCCGTAGCACTCACATCCGTCATCATGAATGTTGAGAGACTAGTCAAGGACCATATCACTCCAATGTTACCGATGCACTCCCAGGTTGCACACTGAGGGTACCCCAGGTCCGACTATACGGCTGCAATCTCTCCCACACAACCCATCTGACATGAGGTACCTATGTGACTCCCTGTTCATCGACCACAGCTGTAACTCCATGTTACTCAACATCAAGTTTAACTGAATGTTAGCTAACACTCCCCACCATGTAACTGAATGTTAGCTAACACTGTGCAACTGGGACTGGACTGTTAGCTAACACTCCCCCATGTGGTGACTGTTAGCTAACACTCCCCACCATGTAACTGATGTTAGCTAACACTCCCCACCATGTAACTGAATGGAGCCCACCATGTAACTCCTGTTAGCTAACACTCCCACCATGTAACTGACTGTTAGCTAACACTCCCCACCAATCATGACTGTTAGCTAACACACACATGTAAATGAATGTTAGCTAACACTTCAACCATGTAACTGAATGTTAGCTAACACTCCCCACCATGTAACATAATGTTAGCTAACACTCACACCATGTAACATAATGTTAGCTAACACCCCCACCATGTAACATAATGTTAGCTAACACTTTTACCATGTAACATAATGTTAGCTAACACTCCCACCAAACTGAATGTTAGCTAACACTCACACCATGTAACAGAATGTTAGCTAACAGGCCCACCATGTAACTGAATGTTAGCAACACTCCCCACCATGTAACTGAATGTTAGCTAACACTCCCCACCATGTAACTGAATGTTAGCTAACACTCCCCACCATGTAACTGACTGTTAGCTAACACTCCCCACCATGTAACTGAATGTTAGCTAGCATCCTGGCACCATGTAACTGAATGTTAGCTAACACTACACCACACCATGTAACTGAATGTTAGCTAACACTCCCACCATGTAACTGACTGTTAGCTAACACCCCCCACCATGGTGAATGTTAGCTAACACTCCCCACCATGTAACTGACTGTTAGCTAACACTCCCACCATGTAACTGACTGTTAGCTAACACTCCCCACCATGTAACTAATGTTAGCTAAGGCCACCATGTAACTGACTGTTAGCTAACACTCCCCCACCATGTAACATAATGTTAGCTAACACTCCCCACCATGTAACTGATGTTAGCTAACACTCCCCATCAAATGTAACATAATGTTAGCTAACACTCCCCACCATGTAACTGACTGTTAAACAGCCACCATAACATAATGTTAGCTAACACTCCCCACCATGTAACTGACTGTTAGCTAACACTCCCACCATATAACATGAATGTTAGCTAACATACCATGTAACTGTTAGCTAACACTGCACCATGTAACATAATGTTAGCTAACACCCCACCATGTAACTAATGTTAGCTAACACTCCCACCATGTAACTGACTGTTAGCATAACACTCCCCACCATGTAACTGAATGTTAGCTAACACTCCCACCATGTAACATAATGTTAGCTAACACTCCCACCATGTAACTATAATGTTAGCTAACACTCCCACCATGTAACTGACTGTTAGCTAACACTATCATCTACTGAATCTTGCCTAACACTCTGTACCATCACTCATTTAGCTAACACTCCCACCATGTAACATATTGTTAGCTAACACTCCCCACCATGTATAAGACTGTTAGCTTTTTTCACCATGTAAGTTAGAATGTTGCTAACACTCCCCACCATGTAACTGATTGTTAGCTAACACTCCCCACCATGTAACATAATGTTAGCTAACACTCCCCACCATGGTACATCTGCTTCCATGTGTATGTGACAAACGACAGTGATTTGCCCAGGATTTGCATGTGGTGGCCAGCCCCTCCTAGCTACAGTCCATGGATTTGGCAGACAGGAGTAGTTTAGCTTCCTGCTGGCTCCTGTGGTGGGTGCAGCCTAGCCAGCTAGCATCACAGCTGCTGCCAGAGACAACGGACGCCACCCAAATGGCAACTTACTCCTAATGTAGTGCACTGGGTTTGACCAGAGCCCTATGAGGCAGTGTATAGGGAACAGGGTGTCATTTGAGACGCCCCCATGCTGGGAGAGGAACGAGCTGCAGGTCCAGACACTTGTGTACAAACACAGGTAATCTGAGGAGGTGTGTGTGTGTGTGTGTGTGTGTGTGTGTGTGTGTGTGTGTGTGTGTGTGTGTGTGTGTTATCATGGCAGGGAGTTTAGTGTGTTGGGATGGTAGACATATACCACAGCCCCCAGCGGGCTTCACTGTCTGCCTAGTAACACACATCTGATACTCTATGGGCCCTGGTCATCAGTACTGTACTATATAGTGAATAGTACTGCGCTACACAGGGAACAATACTGTACTACATAGGGAATAGTAGTACTGTACTATATAGTGAATAGTACTGCATTATATAGTGAATAGTACTGCACTACACAGGGAATAATACTGTACTACATAGGAAATAATAATGTACTACATAGGGAATAATACTGTACTGCATAGGGAATAATACTGTACTACACAGGGAATAATACTGTACTACATAGGGAATAGTAGTACTGCACTATATAGTGAATAGTACTGTGCTATATAGTGAATAGTACTGCACTACACAGGGAATAATACTGTACTACATAGGAAATAATATTGTACTACATAGGGAATAATACTGTACTGCATAGGGAAAATACTGTACTCCACAGGGAATAATACTGTACTACACAGGGAATAGTAATGTACTACATAGGAAATAGTACTGTACTACATAGGGAATAATACTGTACTACACACGGAATAATACTGCACTACACAGGGAATAATACTGCACTACACAGGAATAATACTGTACTACACAGGGAATAATACTGTACTACACAGGGAATAGTACTGTACTACACAGGAATAATACTGTACTACACAGGGAATAATTCTGTACTACACAGGGAATAGTACTGTACTACACAGGGAATAATACTGTACTACACAGGGAATAATACTGTATTACCCAGGGAATAATACTGTACTACACAGGGAATAGTAGTACTGAACTACATAGTGAATAGTACTGCACTACATAGTGAATAGTACCTCACTACATAGGGAATAGTAGTACTTCACTACCCTGGTGTATTACCCTGGTACATTTATGCATTACCCTGGTGTATTTACACATGACCCTGGTACATTTATGCATTACCCTGGTGCATTTACACATGACCCTTGTTTATTACCCTTGTGCATTCACTCATTGCCCTGGTGCATTCATACACTACCCGTGCGCATTTACACATTAACCTGGTACATTACCCTGGTGTATTACCCTGGTGTATTACCCTGGTACATTACCCTGGTGTATTACCCTGGGACATTACCCTGGTACATTACCCTGGTGCATTACCCTGGTGTATTACCCAGGTACATTGCCCCGGAGTATTACCCTGGTACATTACCCAGGTACATTACTCTGGTGCATTACCCTGGTGTATTACCCTGGTACATTACCCTGGTACATTACCCTGGTGTATTACCATGGTACATTACCCTGGTACATTACCCTGGTGTATTACCCTAGTACATTACCCTGGTGTATTACCCTGGTGTATTTACACATTACCCTGGTTCATTACCCTGGTACATTACCATGGTGTATTACCCTGGTGTATTACCCTGGTACATTACCCTGGTGTATTACCCTGGTGTGTTACCCTGGTGTATTACCCTGGTACATTACCCTGGTACATTACCCTGGTGCATTACCCTGGTACGTTACCCTGGTCATTACCATGGCCCATTACCCTGGTGCATTACCCTGGTGCGTTTATACATTACCCTGGTGCATTACCCTGGTGCATTACCCCAATGAATGTATGCATTACCCTGGTGCATTACCCTAATGAATGTATGCATTACACTGGTGCATTACCCTGGTGAATGTATACATTACCCTGGTGCATTACCCCAGTGAATGTATGCATTACCCTGGTGCATTACCCCGGTGCATTACCCTGGTGTATTACCCTGGTGCTTTACCCTGGTACATTACCCTGGTACATGTATGCATTACCCTGGTAATTACCCTGGTGCATTACCCTGGTGAATGTATACATTACCCTGGTTTATTTACACATGACCCTTGTTTATTGCCCTTGTGAATTCTCTCATTTCCCTGGTGCATTTACACACGACTCTTGTTTATTACCTTTGTGCATTCACACATTACACTTGTGCATTACCCCGGTGCATTGACTAATAGGCCAATTGACTAGTTAAGAGCCCTTCAAATGATCCTGATGAGCATATCAGCATTCTAATTACAAAGGGATTTCTGTGGATTACAACGATAGCTGTTTCCTCCTCCTCCGACGACGACAATGAGAAGGATGCTGATGATTGGGACGATTACAACCGTTTGTCATTCATTTTAATATCCGAACCCTGCACACGCTGATGTTCTCGTTTGATATTGCGATTAATGAATTAATTATATCCTTCATTTATAAGCCATCCGCAGAACAAATGGCCAAATGCACGATCCATTACTGCAGAAATCAGAGCGACAGATCAGGAAATGTATGTTGGTGAATGGCCTGGGTTAATTAATTGACTCCACTAATTGCCATGCTGTTTTTTTTTATCAGCTAGCTGTGTTCCAGTTCCACTTTTAAAGCTACGATCTGGATTTGTGTTTTCTGCCCAGGGGCAGCCCGCCTGCCCTCCACTTGGCTTGGTATAAGGAGGAGAATGACACACTACAGTACAAAGACTCAGTAGAGAAAACAACCTGATGTCTAGGAATAGTGCAGTTGCATTGAGCTCATTAGGCATTGATAGAATAGCTTGTATTATTCAGCAATAATCCGTGGGTACTCTATCATTAAAGAGGCAATCTGGGATTGGTACATCCATTATAAATTATATTATTCAACAATAATCAGTGGGTACTCTATCATTAAAGAGGCAATCTGGGATTGGTACATCCATTATAAATTATATTATTCAACAATAATCCGTGGGTACTCTATCATTAAAGAGGCAATCTGGGATTGGTACATCCATTATAAATTATATTATTCAACAATAATCAGTGGGTACTCTATCATTAAAGAGGCAATCTGGGATTGGTACATCCATTATAAATGATATTATTCAACAATAATCAGTGGATAATCTATCATTAAAGGGGCAATCTGGGATTGGTACATCCATTATAAATTATATCATTCAGCAATAATCAGTGGGTACTCTATCATTAAAGAGGCAATCTGGGATTGGTACATCCATTATAAATTATATTATTCAACAATAATCAGTGGGTACTCTATCATTAAAGAGGCAATCTGGGATTGGTACATCCATTATAAATTATATTATTCAACAATAATCAGTGGATAATCTATCATTAAAGAGGCAATCTGGGATTGGTACATCCATTATCAATTATATTATTCAACAATAATCCGTGGATAATCTATCATTAAAGGGGCAATCTGGGATTGGTACATCCATTATCAATTATATTATTCAACAATAATCCGTGGATAATCTATCATTAAAGGGGCAATCTGGGATTGGTACATCCATTATAAATTATATTATTGAAGAATCAATGGGTTCTGTATGTATACATCACGGGGCGGCAGGGTTCCTAGACCAGTTAACCCACTGTTCCTAGACCAGTTAACCCACTGTTCCACTGTTCCTAGACCAGTTAACCCACTGTTCCACTGTTCCTAGACCAGTTAACCCACTGTTCCACTGTTCCTAGACCAGTTAACCCACTGTTCCACTGTTCCTAGACCAGTTAACCCACTGTTCCACTGTTCCTAGACCAGTTAACCCACTGTTCCTAGACCAGTTAACCCACTGTTCCTAGACCAGTTAACCCACTGTTCCTAGACCAGTTAACCCACTGTTCCACTGTTCCTAGACCAGTTAACCCACTGTTCCTAGACCAGTTAACCCACTGTTCCTAGACCAGTTAACCCACTGTTCCACTGTTCCTAGACCATTTAACCCACTGTTCCTAGACCAGTTAACCCACTGTTCCTAGGTTGTCATTGAAAATAAGAATTTCTTCTTAACTAATTTGCTTGGTTAAATAAAGGTAAATAAATAATGGAAATGTCACTAAACAGCATGGAGTAAATAGCCCTTTAAGCCTCTTGCAGCCTGTTGGCTGTGGCTGGGTCTATCTCTGATGATCTCTTCTCCCACTCAGATGGACTGTCACTACTCCTCCACTGAATATCAATCTGCCCCAACATACACGAGCCAGCCAGGCCCATGATGGCTTCACTCAATCCCACATTTTACAGTCAGTGGAATTTGAGTGACTGCGTATAAACCCAAACCTTCACTTATACATGCACATTCACCCTCGCCTTCATCAATCAGAGCTCGTGAAGATCTATCTCTCTCTGGCTGCTTTCTGAAATGGCACCCCTTTTTTTCCTTCAGGGCTCTGGTCAAAAGTAGTGCACTGCCATAGGGAATAGGGCGCACTTTGGGACCCTTGTCCTTACCTCTGTTTGCCTCGACTCACCAGATTGGTTTTCAGCTTCTCGGTGGATTGATTGATAAAAAGAAACTTGAAGTAATGTGTTTGTCAATAAGTTGCCACGTGGGGAGAATCCTGGCTGCCTATAGGATCGACTGCGGAATGGGTGGATTTTAATCTGGAGCAGTTCTAGCCTCCCGGTAGAGGAACACGAATGTCTGAACAACTGAGCCAACTGCTTAGAGTCTCAGCAAAGATTTGAGAGAGGTGGGGAGGAGAAGGGGGAGATAGTGTGTTTGTCTGTGAGAGAGAGAGAAGAGAAAAGAGAGAGAGAGAGAAAGAATCGCATTTTAAAAGGATGTAATCTGGCAGAATAATTTATTGAGCTTCTGCAGCTCGGCAAAGTGTTTTGATAAATGGTACAAGTCACACTGAACCGTTATCAAAAGAGGAGTGGGGCGAGATGGAGAGAGAGGGAGAGAGGGAGCAAGAGAGAGAGAGGGAGCAAGAGAGAGAGAGAGATAGAAACAGAGAGAGGTACAGGCTGAGAAAAATACTGCAAATGTGTGCTTGACGTCATCCATTCTGTTGTGAAGGATGACAGCTTCAGATGGGAGGTTGGCGCAGCTGTTTTCTCTCTCGGGATGGACTGCATTTGAATAAGGCCTATATAAAAACACTGTGAAAATCTATTCTCATTTCTTAAAAGCTCCAACAACATTATTTCTCCTTGATGTGGAGTGCTGAGCTGCAGCAGGATGGAGGCCTGGGTACTGGACTAACCAGAGGAACTGGCCAGGCTGGTAGAATATATATATATGGACCTGGAATATATATATATGGACACACACCTGGAGAAATAAAATACTACTTATATCAGGGAAGCTACTTTCACTTCCGTGGAGCTGTGTGACTGAAACCACGTTATGTAAATGGATGGTATAGCAGAGGGACTGAAACC
>NW_024608125.1:20000-49934 GCF_018296145.1 Oncorhynchus tshawytscha
ATGGGTAGGTAACATTAGTAGGGGACATTATTAGGGGACATTAGTAGGGAACATGGGTAGGGAACATTAGTAGGGAACATGGGTAGGGTACATTAGTAGGGAACATGGGTAGGGTACATGGGTAGGGTACATTAGTAGGGAACATTAGTAGGGGACATTAGTAGGGGACATTAGTAGGGAACATGGGTAGGGTACATGGGTAGGGTACATTAGTAGGGAACATTAGTGGGGACATTAGTAGGGGACATAGGTGACATTGGAGACACAGTCCTGCTCTCTCTGATGGCTTGGTGAGAGTGACGGAACATGGGTAGGGGACATTAGTAGGGAACATTAGTAGGGGACATTAGTAGGGAACATGGGTAGGGAACATGGGTAGGGAACATTAGTAATCAATTTCAAATCAAATCAAATTTATTTATATAGCCCTTCGTACATCAGCTGATATCTCAAAGTGCTGTACAGAAACCCAGCCTAAAACCCCAAACAGCAAGCAATGCAGGTGTAGAAGCACGGTGGCTAGGAAAAACTCCCTAGAAAGGCCAAAACCTAGGAAGAAACCTAGAGAGGAACCAGGCTATGTGGGGTGGCCAGTCCTCTTCTGGCTGTGCCGGGCGGAGATTATAACAGAACATGGCCAAGATGTTCAAATGTTCATAAATGACCAGCATGGTCGTATAATAATAAGGCAGAACAGTTGAAACTGGAGCAGCAGCACGGTCAGATGGACTGGGGACAGCAAGGAGTCATCATGTCAGGTAGTCCTGGCGCATGGTCCTAGGGCTCAGGTCCTCAGAGAGAGAGAAAAAAAGAGAGAATTAGAGAGAGCATATGTGGGGTGGCCAGTCCTCTTCTGGCTGTGCCGGGTGGAGATTATAACAGAAAATGGCCAAGATGTTCAAATGTTCATAAATGATCAGCATGTTCGAATAATAAGAAGGCAGAACAGTTGAAACTGGAGCAGCAGCACGGCCAGGTGGACTGGGGACAGCAAGGAGTCATCATGTCAGGTAATCCTGGGGCATGGTCCTACTGCTCAGGTCCTCCGAGAGAGAGAAGCAGAGAATTAGAGAACGCACACTTAGATTCACACAGGACACCGAATAGGACAGGAGAAGTACTCCAGATATAACAAACTGACCCTAGCCCCCGACACATAAACTACTGCAGCATAAATACTGGAGGCTGAGACAGGAGGGGTCAGGAGACACTGTGGACCGATCCGATGACACCCCGGACAGGGCCAAACAGGAAGGATATAACCCCACCCACTTTGACAAAGCACAGCCCCCACACCACTAGAGGGATATCTTCAACCACCAACTTACCATCCTGAGACAGGGCCGAGTATAGCCCACAAAGATCTCCGCCATGGCACAACCCAAGGGGGGCGCCAACCCAGACAGGATGACCACATCAGTGAATCAACCCACTCAGGTGACGCACCCCTTCCAGGGACGGCATGAGAGAGCCCCAGTAAGCCAGTGACTCAGCCCCTTTAATAGGGTTAGAGGCAGAGAATCCCAGTGGAAAGAGGGGAACCGGCCAGGCAGAGACAACAAGGGCGGTTCGTTGCTCCAGAGCCTTTCCGTTCACCTTCCCACTCCTGGGCCAGACTACACTCAATCATATGACCCACTGAAGAGATGAGTCTTCAGTAAAGACTTAAAGGTTGAGACCGAGTTTGCGTCTCTGACATGGGTAGGCAGACCGTTCCATAAAAATGGAGCTCTATAGGAGAAAGCCCTGCCTCCAGCTGTTTGCTTATAAATTCTAGGGACAATTAGGAGGCCTGCGTCTTGTGACCGTAGCGTACGTGTAGGTATGTACGGCAGGACCAAATCAGAGAGATAGGTAGGAGCAAGCCCATGTAATGCTTTGTAATGCTTTGACAGGAAGCCAGTGTAGAGAGGCTAGCACTGGAGTAATATGATCAAATTTTTGGTTCTAGTCAGGATTCTAGCAGCCGTATTTAGCACCAACTGAAGTTTATTTAGTGCTTTATCCGGGTAGCCGGAAAGTAGAGCATTACAGTAGTCTAACCTAGAAGTGACAAAAGCATGGATTAATTTTTCTGCATCATTTTTGGACAGAAAGTTTCTGATTTTTGCAATGTTACGTAGATGGAAAAAAGCTGTCCTTGAAATGGTCTTGATATGTTCTTCAAAAAGAGAGATCAGGGTCCAGAGTAATGCCGAGGTCCTTCACAGTTTTTTTTGAGACGACTGTACAACCATTAAGATTAATTGTCAGATTCAACAGAAGATCTCTTTGTTTCTTGGAACCTAGAACAAGCATCTCTGTTTTGTCCGAGTTTAAAAGTAGAAAGTTTGCAGCCATCCACTTCCTTGTGTCTGAAACACATGCTTCTAGCAAGGACAATTTGGGGGCTTCACCATGTTTCATTGAAATGTACAGCTGTGTGTCATCCGCATAGCAGTGAAAGTTAACATTATGTTTTCGAATAACATCCCCAAGAGGTAAAATATATAGTGAAAACAATAGTGGTCCCAAAACAGAACCTTGAGGAACACCGAAATTTACAATTGATTTGTCAGAGGACAAACCATTCACAGAGACAAACTGATATCTTTCCGACAGATAAGATCTAAACCAGGCCAGAACTTGTCTGTGTAGACCAATTTGGGTTTCCAATCTCTCCAAAAGAATGTGGTGATCGATGGTATCAAAAGCAGCACTAAGGTCTAGGAGCACGAGGACAGATGCAGAGCCTCGGTCCGATGCCATTAAAATGTCATTTACCACCTTCACAAGTGCCGTCTCAGTGCTATGATGGGGTCTAAAACCAGACTGAAGCATTTCGTATACATTGTTTGTCTTCAGGAAGGCAGTAAGTTGCTGCGCAACAGCCTTTTCTAAAATTTTTGAGAGGAATGGAAGATTCGATATAGGCCGATAGTTTTTTATATTTTCTGGATCAAGGTTTGGCTTTTTCAAGAGAGGCTTTATTACTGCCACTTTTAGTGAGTTTGGTACGCATCCGGTGGATAGAGAGCCGTTTATTATGTTCAACATAGGAGGGCCAAGCACAGGAAGCAGCTCTTTCAGTAGTTTAGTTGGAATAGGGTCCAGTATGCAGCTTGAAGGTTTAGAGGCCATGATTATTTTCATCATTGTGTCAAGAGATACAGTACTAAAACACTTGAGTGTCTCCTTGATCCTAGGTCCTGGCAGAGTTGTGCAGACTCAGGACAACTGAGCTTCGAAGGAATACGCAGATTTAAAGAGGAGTCCGTAATTTGCTTTCTAATAATCATAATCTTTTCCTCAAAGAAGTTCATGAATTTATCACTGCTAAAGTGAAAGTCATCCTCTCTTGGGGAATGCTGCTTTTTAGTTAGCTTTGTGACAGTATCAAAAAGGAATTTCGGATTGTTTTTATTTTCCTCAATTAAGTTTGAAAGATAGGATGATCGAGCAGCAGTAAGGGCTCTTCGGTACTGCACGGTACTGTCTTTCCAAGCTAGTCGGAAGACTTCCAGTTTGGTGTGGCGCCATTTCCGTTCCAATTTTCTGGAAGCTTGCTTCAGAGCTCGGGTATTTTCTGTGTACCAGGGAGCTAGTTTCTTATAAGAAATGTTTTCGTAGGGGACATTAGTAGGGGACATTAGTAGGGGACATTAGTAGGGAACATTAGTAGGGGACATTAGTAGGGAACATTAGTAGGGAACATTAGTAGGGGACATTAGTAGGGGACATTAGTAGGGAACATGGGTAGGGGACATTAGTAGGGGACATGGGTAGGGGACATTAGTAGGGGACATTAGTAGGGAACATAGGTGACATTGGAGACACAGTCCTGCTCTCTCTGATGGCTTGGTGAGAGTGACGGAACATGGGTAGTGGACATTAGTAGGGAACATTAGTAGGGGACATTAGTAGGGAACATGGGTAGGGAAAACATGGGTAGGGAAAACATGGTTAGGGGACATTAGTAGGGGACATTAGTAGGGGACATTAGTAGGGAACATGGGTAGGGGACATTAGTAGGGGACATTAGTAGGGAACATGGGTAGGGGACATTAGTAGGGAACATGGGTAGGGGACATTAGTAGGGGACATTAGTAGGGGACATAAGTAGGGAACATGGGTAGGGGACATTAGTAGGGGACATTAGTAGGGAACATGGGTAGGGGACATTAGTAGGAGACATTAGTAGGGAACATTAGTAGGGGACATTAGTAGGGGACATGGGTAGGGGACATTAGTAGGGGACATTAGTAGGGGACATTAGTAGGGAACATGGGTAGGGAAAAATGGGTAGGGAAAACATGGTTAGGGGACATTAGTAGGGGACATTAGTAGGGGACATTAGTAGGGAACATGGGTAGGGGACATTAGTAGGGGACATTAGTAGGGAACATGGGTAGGGGACATTAGTATGGAACATGGGTAGGGGACATTAGTAGGGGACATTAGTAGGGGACATTAGTAGGGAACATTAGTAGGGAACATGGGTAGGGGACATTAGTAGGGAACATGGGTAGGGGACATTATTAGGGGACATTGGTAGGGAACATGGGTAAGGGACATTAGTAGGGGACATTAGTAGGGAACATGGGTAGGGGACATTAGTAGGGGACATTAGTAGGGAACATTAGTAGGGAACATTAGTAGGGGACATTAGTAGGGGACATTAGTAGGGAACATTAGTAGGGGACATTAGTAGGGAACATTAGTAGGGGACATTAGTAGGGGACATTAGTAGGGGACATAGCTGATATTGGAGACACAGTCCTGCTCTCTCTGATGGCTTGGTGAGAGTGACGGGTACACAGAGTTTTCTGACACTAATTAAAATTGCAATTTGTTGAGTAATTGTTGTCTTTGTAAACAGTTTCGATGGCTGTGGAGCGCCGAGGGAAGAGCCCTGATTGGTTATTGATCATGAGACAGTCAGTACCTGGGCAGGACTGGAAATGGGCTGTTCAAGGTTGCAGAGGTCAGCCAGGCAGGCTGGTGTGTGTGTGTGTGTGTGTGTGTGTGTGTGTGTGTGTGTGTGTGTGTGTGTGTGTGTGTGTGTGTGTGTGTGTGTGTGTGCGCGTGTGTGTGTGTGTGTGTGTGTGTGTGTGTGTGTGTGTGTGTGTGTGTGTGTGTGTGTGTGTGTGTGTGTGTGTGTGTGTGTGTGTGTGTGACTGTGCACGTGTGCATGTGAATATTTGTCTGTGTCCCTGTTTGTGTGCTTGTGTCAGGCAGGCTGTCTTCAGGGAAAATCACAGCAGGAGAGAGAGAACAGCACATCACTCAGACAAAGACACGTGTACAGCACCCTACTAGAAACATCATAGATAGAACCTACAGACATGATACTAGAGACACCATGAATAGAACCTACAAGACATGATACTAGAGACACCATAAATAGAACCTACAGACATGATACTAGAGACACCATAGATAGATAGAACCTACAGACATGATACTAGAAACATCATAGATAGATAGAACCTACAGATATGATACTAGAAACATCATAGATAGATAGAACCTACAGATATGATACTATAGACACCATAGATAGAACCTACAGATATGATACTATAGACACCATAGATAGATAGAACCTACAGATATGATACTATAGACACCATAGATAGAACCTACAGATATGATACTAGAAACATCATAGATAGAACCTACAGATATGATACTAGAGACACCATAGATAGAACCTACAGATATGATACTAGAGACACCATAGATAGAACCTACAGATATGATACTAGAGACACCATAGATAGAACCTACAGACATGATAGTAGAGACACCATAGATAGAACCTACAGATATGATACTAGAGACACCATGGATAGAACCTACAGATATGATACTATAGACACCATAGATAGATAGAACCTACAGATATGATACTAAAGACACCATAGATAGATAGAACCTACAGACATGATACTAGAGACACCATAGATAGAACCTACAGACATGATACTAGAGACACCATAGATAGAACCTACAGATATGATACTAGAGACACCATAGATAGAACCAACAGATATGATACTAGAAACATCATGGATAGATAGAACCAACAGATATGATACTGGAATGTTATTGGGAACGGTCAGTTCTTCTCCTGGTCCCAAATGGAACATTCTTCCCTTTATAGTGCACTACTTTAGACCAGGACTCATAGGGAATAGGGTACCATTTGGGCCTTTATAGTGCACTGCCTATAACCAGGACTCATAGGGAATAGGGTGCCATTTGGGCCTTTATAGTGCACTGCCTATAACCAGGACTCATAGGGAATAGGGTGCCATTTGGGCCTTTATAGTGCACTGCCTATAACCAGGACTCATAGGGAATAGGGGGCCATTTTGAGGACACACAAAGAAACAAGGGAAAATACAGGACGCTGAAAGTATATTGTGATAAAGATACAATGTATTACTTGAGTTTACAATGCATTCAGAAAGTATACAGACCCCTTGACCTTTTCCACAATTTGTTACGTTACAGCCTTTTTCTATAATAGATTTAAATATATATATATATATATATATCATCAATCTACACACAATGACAAAATGAAAACAGGCTTTTTGATATTTTCGCAAATGTATAAAAAAATATATAACAAAATACCTTATTCATATAAGTACACAGACCATATGAGATTTAAATTGTGCGAAATAAAAATTGATCGGACATGATCGGACATGATTTGGAAAGGCACACAGGGTAGCCTAGTGGTTAGAGTGTAGAGGCGGCAGAGTAGCCTAGTGGTTAGAGTGTAGAGGCGGCAGAGTAGCCTAGTGGTTAGAGTGTAGAGGCGGCAGGGTAGCCTAGTGGTTAGAGTGTAGAGGCGGCAGGGTAGCCTAGTGGTTAGAGTGTAGAGGAGGCAGGTAGCCTAGTGGTTAGAGTGTAGAGGCGGCAGGGTGGCCTAGTGGTTAGAGTGTAGAGGCGGCAGGGTGGCCTAGTGGTTAGAGTGTAGAGGCGGCAGGGTGGCCTAGTGGTTAGAGTGTAGAGGCGGCAGGGTAGCCTAGTGGTTAGAGTGTAGAGGCGGCAGGGTGGCCTAGTGGTTAGAGTGTAGAGGCGGCAGGGTGGCCTAGTGGTTAGAGTGTAGAGGCGGCAGGGTGGCCTAGTGGTTAGAGTGTAGAGGTGGCAGGGTAGCCTAGTGGTTAGAGTGTAGAGGCGGCAGGGTGGCCTAGTGGTTAGAGTGTAGAGGAGGCAGGTAGCCTAGTGGTTAGAGTGTAGAGGCGGCAGGGTAGCCTAGTGGTTAGAGTGTAGAGGCGGCAGGGTGGCCTAGTGGTTAGAGTGTAGAGGCGGCAGGGTGGCCTAGTGGTTAGAGTGTAGAGGCGGCAGAGTAGCCTAGTGGTTAGAGTGTAGAGGCGGCAGGGTGGTTAGAGTGTAGAGGCGGCAGGGTAGCCTAGTGGTTAGAGTGTAGAGGCGGCAGGGTGGCCTAGTGGTTAGAGTGTAGAGGCGGCAGGGTGGCCTAGTGGTTAGAGTGTAGAGGCGGCAGGGTGGCCTAGTGGTTAGAGTGTAGAGGCGGCAGGGTAGCCTAGTGGTTAGAGTGTAGAGGCGGCAGGGTGGCCTAGTGGTTAGAGTGTAGAGGCGGCAGGGTGGCCTAGTGGTTAGAGTGTAGAGGCGGCAGGGTAGCCTAGTGGTTAGAGTGTAGAGGCGGCAGGGTGGCCTAGTGGTTAGAGTGTAGAGGCGGCAGGGTGGCCTAGTGGTTAGAGTGTAGAGGCGGCAGGGTGGCCTAGTGGTTAGAGTGTAGAGGCGGCAGGGTAGCCTAGTGGTTAGAGTGTAGAAGCGGCAGGGTAGCCTAGTGGTTAGAGTGTAGAGGCGGCAGGGTGGCCTAGTGGTTAGAGTGTAGAGGCGGCAGGGTAGCCTAGTGGTTAGAGTGTAGAGGCGGCAGGGTAGCCTAGTGGTTAGAGTGTAGAGGCGGCAGGGTAGCCTAGTGGTTAGAGTGTAGAGGCGGCAGGGTAGCCTAGTGGTTAGAGTGTAGAGGCGGCAGGGTGGCCTAGTGGTTAGAGTGTAGAGGCGGCAGGGTAGCCTAGTGGTTAGAGTGTAGAGGCGGCAGGGTGGCCTAGTGGTTAGAGTGTAGAGGCGGCAGGGTGGCCTAGTGGTTAGAGTGTAGAGGCGGCAGGGTGGCCTAGTGGTTAGAGTGTAGAGGCGGCAGGGTAGCCTAGTGGTTAGAGTGTAGAAGCGGCAGGGTAGCCTAGTGGTTAGAGTGTAGAGGCGGCAGGGTGGCCTAGTGGTTAGAGTGTAGAGGTGGCAGGGTAGCCTAGTGGTTAGAGTGTAGAAGCGGCAGGGTAGCCTAGTGGTTAGAGTGCAGAGGCGGCAGGGTAGCCTAGTGGTTAGAGTGTAGAGGCGGCAGGGTAGCCTAGTGGTTAGAGTGTAGAGGCGGCAGGGTAGCCTAGTGGTTAGAGTGTAGAGGCGGCAGGGTGGCCTAGTGGTTAGAGTGTAGAGGCGGCAGGGTGGCCTAGTGGTTAGAGTGTAGAGGCGGCAGAGTGGCCTAGTGGTTAGAGTGTAGAGGCGGCAGGGTAGCCTAGTGGTTAGAGTGTAGAGGCGGCAGGGTAGCCTAGTGGTTAGAGTGTAGAGGCGGCAGGGTAGCCTAGTGGTTAGAGTGTTGGACTAGTAACCGGAAGGTTGCAAGTTCAAACCCCCGAGCTGACAAGGTACAAATCTGCCGTTCTGCCCCTGAACAGGCAGTTAACACCCTGTTCCTAGGCCGTCATTGAAAATAAGAATTTGTTCTTAACTGACTTGCCTGGTTAAATAAAGGTAAAATACAAAGAAGACCCGAGGCTGTAATCGCTGCCAAAGGTGCTTCAACAAAGTACTGAGTAAAGGATCTGAATACTAAATGAATACTGATGTAAATGTGGTGAATGTTGTTTTGTGCTTTTTCTTTATGTTTTTTGCTTTGTCATTATGGGGTATTGTGATGTCATTATGGGGTATTGTGATGTCATTATGGGGGTATTGTGATGTCATTATGGGGTATTGTGATGTCATTATGGGGTATTGTGATGTCATTATGGGGTATTGTGATGTCATTATGGGGTATTGTGATGTCATTATGGGGTATTGTGATGTCATTATGGGGTGTTGTGTGTAGATTGATGAGAAGGGGAAAAACAATTTTAATCAATTTTATAATAAGGCTGTAACATATCAAAATGTGGAAAATGTCAAGGTGTCTGAATACTTTCTAAATGCACCGTATGGAGTTGATGTGAGGGGAAATATCTAGAGTACTTATATCTAATAGGGCTACGAAGTAAACGGAATAAAGGGAATTACAACACATCTTCCTGATAATGTCCTGTGTAGCTAAATACAACACATCTTCCTGATAATGTCCTGTGTAGCTAAATACAACACATCTTCCTGATAATGTCCTGTTTATCTAAATACAACACATCTTCCTGATAATGTCTTGTTTATCTAAATACAACACATCTTCCTGATAATGTCTTGTTTATCTAAATACAACACATCTTCCTGATAATGTCCTGTGTATCTAAATACAACACATCTTCCTGATAATGTCCTGTGTATCTAAATACAACACATCTTCCTGATAATGTCCTCTGTAGCTAAATACAACACATCTTCCTGATAATGTCCTGTGTAGCTAAATACAACACATCTTCCTGATAATGTCCTGTGTAGCTAAATACAACACATCTTCCTGATAATGTCCTGTGTAGCTAAATACAACACATCTTCCTGATAATGTCCTGTGTAGCTAAATACAACACATCTTCCTGATAATGTCCTGTGTAGCTAAATACAACACATCTTCCTGATAATGTCCTGTGTAGCTAAATACAACACATCTTCCTGATAATGTCCTGTTTATCTAAATACAACACATCGTCCTGATAATGTCTTGTTTATCTAAATACAACACATCTTCCTGATAATGTCCTGGGTATCTACTTATAATTCCATTGGCCACAGCAGAGAGGAAAGAGGTCTGTATACATCTTAATAACTATTATTATTTGTTCACACATTTGAGATCTGACGTTAAAGTTGTTAGAATATTATTGCTGTTATTTCTCTGGCTAATCATTATGAATGTTAGTAGTTAAAGTCAGAGTGTTGTTATGAAGCAGTACAGGCACAGTCATCCTTTATTCAGATTTTTGATTTTTTTTTAAGTTACCAGTTCTCCACTGATGGAATAATTACTGTACTGTACTTAGAACATTTCTATGTTAGTGTTCACAGGAATATATATATATATACACACGCACAGACACACCGTGCCTCGTCTTTACATCATGGAACACTCTAGGCCTAAAAAACGACAAACGAGGGACTCAGCATGGGGTTGAGACTAGACAAGGTGGGCTCTCTCTCTCTCTCTCTCTCTCTCTCTCTCTCTCTCTCTCGTGTAAATAAATGAGATGTGGACGGTGCTAGCGGTCTCCAGGTTGGTGGGTCTGCCGGTCAGTGGGTCTGCAGTATATTCATCATGGTAATGGGTACCTTGGGGTTGGTTAAACGTTCCAAGGAGACAACAAGGTCAGCCCTTAGGCCTCAATAATGTCATTAATGCTACCAAACGCTTGATTTGTGTTCTCTAGTTAACGTTCTGGGAAACAAACTGAAGCACCCAGACCTGGCTCTGTGATGAAATAAAATAATACGCCCGTTATTATGTGTGAATAAGGTTAAGAAGAAGAAGAAGGAGCAGGAGGAGGAGGAGGAGGAATGAAGGGAAATGATCCAATAATCTTTGTGTGAAAGGTTCATGCAGTTGAATTTGTTTTAATGTTGAGAGAGAGAGACAAAGAGAGTCAGTCACGTTATATATTATCTACCTCACTTGCTTTGGCAATGTTAACACATGTTTCCCATGCCAATAAAGCCCTTGAATTGAATTGAATTCAATTGAGAGAGTCAAAGAGAGAGACAAAGACAAAGAGAGAGGGAGAGAGAAGAACACAGGGTTCTTCGGCTGTCCCCAAAGGAGAACCCTTTTTGGATCAAGGTAGAACCCCTTTGGGTTCCATGTAGAACCCTCTGTGGATAGGGATTAGGCTTGAATGACGCGACCCGGTTACCGAGGTTTAGTCTCTTTTTCACGGGATAAATAACTGGTCAATTGTAACAGATGATTCATATGAACAGTGATTAAATGATGTGTGATGTTTAAATCTGTCTTTTCTACAGCCTCTCCATGATGAATCATCAACGCTCAGGGTGGGGACAGACAGTCCATCTCAGGGTGGGGACAGACAGTCCATCTCAGGGTGGGGACAGACAGTCCATCTCAGGGTGGGGACAGACAGCCCATCTCAGGGTGGGGACAGACAGTCCATCTCAGGGTGGGGACAGACAGTCCATCTCAGGGTGGGGACAGACAGCCCATCTCAGGGTGGGGACAGACAGTCCATCTCAGGGTGGGGACAGACAGTCCATCTCAGGGTGGGGACAGACAGCCCATCTCAGGGTGGGGACAGACAGCCCATCTCAGGGTGGGGACAGACAGCCCATCTCAGGGTGGGGACAGACAGTCCATCTCAGGGTGGGGACAGACAGCCCATCTCAGGGTGGGGACAGGCAGCCCATCTCAGGGTGGGGACAGACAGCCCATCTCAGGGTGGGGACAGACAGCCCATCTCAGGGTGGGGACAGACAGCCCATCTGAGGGTGCGGACAGACAGCCCATCTCAGGGTGGGGACAGACAGCCCATCTCAGGGTGGGGACAGACAGCCCATCTCAGGGTGGGGACAGACAGCCCATCTCAGGGTGGGGACAGACAGCCCATCTCAGGGTGGGGACAGACAGCCCATCTCAGGGTGGGGACAGACAGCCCATCTCAGGTTGGGGACAGACAGCCCATCTCAGGGTGGGGACAGACAGCCCATCTCAGTGTGCGGACAGACAGCCCATCTCAGGGTGGGGACAGACAGCCCATCTCAGGGTGGGGACAGACAGCCCATCTCAGGGTGGGGACAGACAGCCCATCTCAGGGTGGGGACAGACAGCCCATCTCAGGGTGCGGACAGACAGCCCATCTCAGGGTGGGGACAGACAGCCCATCTCAGGGTGGGGACAGACAGTCCATCTCAGGGTGGGGACAGACAGTCCATCTCAGGGTGGGGACAGACAGCCCATCTCAGGGTGGGGACAGACAGCCCATCTCAGGGTGGGGACAGACAGCCCATCTCAGGGTGGGGACAGACAGTCCATCTCAGGGTGGGGACAGACAGCCCATCTCAGGGTGGGGACAGACAGTCCATCTCAGGGTGGGGACAGACAGCCCATCTCAGGGTGGGGACAGGCAGCCCATCTCAGGGTGGGGACAGACAGCCCATCTCAGGGTGGGGACAGACAGCCCATCTCAGGGTGGGGACAGACAGCCCATCTGAGGGTGCGGACAGACAGCCCATCTCAGGGTGGGGACAGACAGCCCATCTGAGGGTGCGGACAGACAGCCCATCTCAGGGTGGGGACAGACAGCCCACCTCAGGGTGCGGACAGACAGCCCATCTCAGGGTGGGGACAGACAGCCCATCTCAGGGTGGGGACAGACAGCCCATCTGAGGGTGCGGACAGACAGCCCATCTCAGGGTGGGGACAGACAGCCCATCTCAGGGTGAGGACAGACAGCCCATCTCAGGGTGGGGACAGACAGCCCATCTCAGGGTGCGGACAGACAGCCCATCTCAGGGTGGGGACAGACAGCCCATCTCAGGGTGGGGAAAGACAGCCCATCTCAGGGTGGGGACAAACAGCCCATCTCAGGGTGCGGACAGACAGCCCATCTCAGGGTGGGGACAGACAGCCCATCTCAGGGTGGGGACAGACAGCCCATCTCAGGGTGGGGACAGACAGCCCATCTCAGGGTGGGGACAGACAGCCCATCTCAGGGTGGGGACAGACAGCCCATCTCAGGTTGGGGACAGACAGCCCATCTCAGGGTGGGGACAGACAGCCCATCTCAGTGTGCGGACAGACAGCCCATCTCAGGGTGGGGACAGACAGCCCATCTCAGGGTGGGGACAGACAGCCCATCTCAGGGTGGGGACAGACAGCCCATCTCAGGGTGGGGACAGACAGCCCATCTCAGGGTGCGGACAGACAGCCCATCTCAGGGTGGGGACAGACAGCCCATCTCAGGGTGGGGACAGACAGCCCATCTCAGGGTGGGGACAGACAGTCCATCTCAGGGTGGGGACAGACAGCCCATCTCAGGGTGGGGACAGACAGCCCATCTCAGGGTGGGGACAGACAGCCCATCTCAGGGTGGGGACAGACAGCCCATCTCAGGGTGGGGACAGACAGCCCATCTCAGGGTGGGGACAGACAGCCCATCTCAGGGTGGGGACAGACAGCCCATCTCAGGGTGGGGACAGGCAGCCCATCTCAGGGTGGGGACAGACAGCCCATCTCAGGGTGGGGACAGACAGCCCATCTCAGGGTGGGGACAGACAGCCCATCTCAGGGTGGGGACAGACAGCCTATCTGAGGGTGCGGACAGACAGCCCATCTCAGGGTGGGGACAGACAGCCCATCTGAGGGTGCGGACAGACAGCCCATCTCAGGGTGGGGACAGACAGCCCATCTCAGGTTGAGGACAGACAGCCCATCTCAGGGTGGGGACAGACAGCCCATCTCAGGGTGGGGACAGACAGCCCATCTCAGTGTGCGGACAGACAGCCCATCTCAGGGTGCAGACAGACAGCCCATCTCAGGGTGCGGACAGACAGCCCATCTCAGGGTGGGGACAGACAGCCCATCTCAGGGTGGGGACAGACAGCCCATCTCAGTGTGCGGACAGACAGCCCATCTCAGGGTGCGGACAGACAGCCCATCTCAGGGTGGGGACAGACAGCCCATCTCAGGGTGGGGACAGACAGCCCATCTCAGGGTGGGGACAGACAGCCCATCTCAGGGTGGGGACAGACAGCCCATCTCAGGGTGGGGACAGACAGCCCATCTCAGGGTGGGGACAGACAGCCCATCTCAGGGTGGGGACAGACAGCCCATCTCAGTGTGGGGACAGACAGCCCATCTCAGGGTGCGGACAGACAGCCCATCTCAGGTTGGGGACAGACAGCCCATCTCAGGGTGGGGACAGACAGCCCATCTCAGTGTGCGGACAGACAGCCCATCTCAGGGTGGGGACAGACAGCCCATCTCAGGGTGGGGACAGACAGCCCATCTCAGGGTGGGGACAGACAGTCCATCTCAGGGTGGGGACAGACAGTCCATCTCAGGGTGGGGACAGACAGCCCATCTCAGGGTGGGGACAGACAGTCCATCTCAGGGTGGGGACAGACAGTCCATCTCAGGGTGGGGACAGACAGCCCATCTCAGGGTGGGGACAGACAGCCCATCTCAGGGTGGGGACAGACAGCCCATCTCAGGGTGGGGACAGACAGCCCATCTCAGGGTGGGGACAGACAGTCCATCTCAGGGTGGGGACAGACAGCCCATCTCAGGGTGGGGACAGGCAGCCCATCTCAGGGTGGGGACAGACAGCCCATCTCAGGGTGGGGACAGACAGCCCATCTCAGGGTGGGGACAGACAGCCCATCTGAGGGTGCGGACAGACAGCCCATCTCAGGGTGGGGACAGACAGCCCATCTCAGGGTGGGGACAGACAGCCCATCTCAGGGTGGGGACAGACAGCCCATCTCAGGGTGGGGACAGACAGCCCATCTCAGGGTGGGGACAGACAGCCCATCTCAGGGTGGGGACAGACAGCCCATCTCAGGGTGGGGACAGACAGCCCATCTGAGGGTGCGGACAGACAGCCCATCTCAGGGTGGGGACAGACAGCCCATCTGAGGGTGCGGACAGACAGCCCATCTCAGGGTGGGGACAGACAGCCCATCTCAGGGTGCGGACAGACAGCCCATCTCAGGGTGGGGACAGACAGCCCATCTCAGGGTGGGGACAGACAGCCCATCTCAGGGTGAGGACAGACAGCCCATCTCAGGGTGGGGACAGACAGCCCATCTCAGGGTGCGGACAGACAGCCCATCTCAGGGTGGGGACAGACAGCCCATCTCAGGGTGGGGACAGACAGCCCATCTCAGGGTGGGGACAAACAGCCCATCTCAGGGTGCGGACAGACAGCCCATCTCAGGGTGGGGACAGACAGCCCATCTCAGGGTGGGGACAGACAGCCCATCTCAGGGTGGGGACAGACAGCCCATCTCAGGGTGAGGACAGACAGCCCATCTCAGGGTGGGGACAGACAGCCCATCTCAGGGTGCGGACAGACAGCCCATCTCAGGGTGGGGACAGACAGCCCATCTCAGGGTGGGGACAGACAGCCCATCTCAGGGTGGGGACAAACAGCCCATCTCAGGGACAGCCCATCTCAGGGTGGGGACAGACAGCCCATCTCAGGGTGGGGACAGACAGCCCATCTCAGGGTGGGGACAGACAGCCCATCTCAGGGTGGGGACAGACAGCCCATCTCAGGGTGGGGACAGACAGCCCATCTCAGGGTGGGGACAGACAGCCCATCTCAGGGTGGGTGACAGACAGCCCATCTCAGGTTGGGGACAGACAGCCCATCTCAGGGTGGGGACAGACAGCCCATCTCAGTGTGCGGACAGACAGCCCATCTCAGGGTGGGGACAGACAGCCCATCTCAGGGTGGGGACAGACAGCCCATCTCAGGGTGGGGACAGACAGCCCATCTCAGGGTGGGGACAGACAGCCCATCTCAGGGTGCGGACAGACAGCCCATCTCAGGGTGGGGACAGACAGCCCATCTCAGGGTGGGGACAGACAGTCCATCTCAGGGTGGGGACAGACAGTCCATCTCAGGGTGGGGACAGACAGCCCATCTCAGGGTGGGGACAGACAGCCCATCTCAGGGTGGGGACAGACAGCCCATCTCAGGGTGGGGACAGACAGTCCATCTCAGGGTGGGGACAGACAGCCCATCTCAGGGTGGGGACAGACAGTCCATCTCAGGGTGGGGACAGACAGCCCATCTCAGGGTGGGGAGAGGCAGCCCATCTCAGGGTGGGGACAGACAGCCCATCTCAGGGTGGGGACAGACAGCCCATCTCAGGGTGGGGACAGACAGCCCATCTGAGGGTGCGGACAGACAGCCCATCTCAGGGTGGGGACAGACAGCCCATCTGAGGGTGCGGACAGACAGCCCATCTCAGGGTGGGGACAGACAGCCCATCTCAGGTTGAGGACAGACAGCCCATCTCAGGGTGGGGACAGACAGCCCATCTCAGGGTGGGGACAGACAGCCCATCTCAGTGTGCGGACAGACAGCCCATCTCAGGGTGCGGACAGACAGCCCATCTCAGGGTGCGGACAGACAGCCCATCTCAGGGTGCGGACAGACAGCCCATCTCAGGGTGGGGACAGACAGCCCATCTCAGGGTGGGGACAGACAGCCCATCTCAGTGTGGGGACAGACAGCCCATCTCAGGGTGCGGACAGACAGCCCATCTCAGGGTGGGGACAGACAGCCCATCTCAGGGTGGGGACAGACAGCCCATCTCAGGGTGGGGACAGACAGCCCATCTCAGGGTGGGGACAGACAGCCCATCTCAGGGTGGGGACAGACAGCCCATCTCAGGGTGCGGACAGACAGCCCATCTCAGGTTGGGGACAGACAGCCCATCTCAGGGTGGGGACAGACAGCCCATCTCAGTGTGCGGACAGACAGCCCATCTCAGGGTGGGGACAGACAGCCCATCTCAGGGTGGGGACAGACAGCCCATCTCAGGGTGGGGACAGACAGTCCATCTCAGGGTGCGGACAGACAGTCCATCTCAGGGTGGGGACAGACAGCCCATCTCAGGGTGGGGACAGACAGTCCATCTCAGGGTGGGGACAGACAGTCCATCTCAGGGTGGGGACAGACAGCCCATCTCAGGGTGGGGACAGACAGCCCATCTCAGGGTGGGGACAGACAGCCCATCTCAGGGTGGGGACAGACAGCCCATCTCAGGGTGGGGACAGACAGTCCATCTCAGGGTGGGGACAGACAGCCCATCTCAGGGTGGGGACAGGCAGCCCATCTCAGGGTGGGGACAGACAGCCCATCTCAGGGTGGGGACAGACAGCCCATCTCAGGGTGGGGACAGACAGCCCATCTGAGGGTGCGGACAGACAGCCCATCTCAGGGTGGGGACAGACAGCCCATCTCAGGGTGGGGACAGACAGCCCATCTCAGGGTGGGGACAGACAGCCCATCTCAGGGTGGGGACAGACAGCCCATCTCAGGGTGGGGACAGACAGCCCATCTCAGGGTGGGGACAGACAGCCCATCTCAGGTTGGGGACAGACAGCCCATCTCAGGGTGGGGACAGACAGCCCATCTCAGTGTGCGGACAGACAGCCCATCTCAGGGTGGGGACAGACAGCCCATCTCAGGGTGGGGACAGACAGCCCATCTCAGGGTGGGGACAGACAGCCCATCTCAGGGTGGGGACAGACAGCCCATCTCAGGGTGCGGACAGACAGCCCATCTCAGGGTGGGGACAGACAGCCCATCTCAGGGTGGGGACAGACAGTCCATCTCAGGGTGGGGACGGACAGTCCATCTCAGGGTGGGGACAGACAGCCCATCTCAGGGTGGGGACAGACAGCCCATCTCAGGGTGGGGACAGACAGCCCATCTCAGGGTGGGGACAGACAGTCCATCTCAGGGTGGGGACAGACAGCCCATCTCAGGGTGGGGACAGACAGTCCATCTCAGGGTGGGGACAGACAGCCCATCTCAGGGTGGGGACAGGCAGCCCATCTCAGGGTGGGGACAGACAGTCCATCTCAGGGTGGGGACAGACAGCCCATCTCAGGGTGGGGACAGACAGTCCATCTCAGGGTGGGGACAGACAGCCCATCTCAGGGTGGGGACAGGCAGCCCATCTCAGGGTGGGGACAGACAGCCAATCTCAGGGTGGGGACAGACAGCCCATCTCAGGGTGGGGACAGACAGCCCATCTGAGGGTGCGGAAAGACAGCCCATCGCAGGGTGGGGACAGACAGCCCATCTGAGGGTGCGGACAGACAGCCCATCTCAGGGTGGGGACAGACAGCCCATCTCAGGTTGAGGACAGACAGCCCATCTCAGGGTGGGGACAGACAGCCCATCTCAGGGTGGGGACAGACAGCCCATCTCAGTGTGCGGACAGACAGCCCATCTCAGGGTGCGGACAGACAGCCCATCTCAGGGTGCGGACAGACAGCCCATCTCAGGGTGCGGACAGACAGCCCATCTCAGGGTGGGGACAGACAGCCCATCTCAGGGTGGGGACAGACAGCCCATCTCAGGGTGGGGACAGACAGCCCATCTCAGTGTGCGGACAGACAGCCCATCTCAGGGTGCGGACAGACAGCCCATCTCAGGTTGGGGACAGACAGCCCATCTCAGGGTGGGGACAGACAGCCCATCTCAGTGTGCGGACAGACAGCCCATCTCAGGGTGGGGACAGACAGCCCATCTCAGGGTGGGGACAGACAGCCCATCTCAGGGTGGGGACAGACAGCCCATCTCAGGGTGGGGACAGACAGCCCATCTCAGGGTGCGGACAGACAGCCCATCTCAGGGTGGGGACAGACAGCCCATCTCAGGGTGGGGACAGACAGCCCATCTCAGGGTGGGGACAGACAGCCCATCTCAGGGTGCGGACAGACAGCCCATCTCAGGGTGGGGACAGACAGCCCATCTCAGGGTGGGGACAGACAGTCCATCTCAGGGTGGGGACAGACAGTCCATCTCAGGTTGGGGACAGACAGCCCATCTCAGGGTGGGGACAGACAGCCCATCTCAGGGTGGGGACAGACAGCCCATCTCAGGGTGGGGACAGACAGTCCATCTCAGGGTGGGGACAGACAGCCCATCTCAGGGTGGGGACAGACAGTCCATCTCAGGGTGGGGACAGACAGCCCATCTCAGGGTGGGGACAGGCAGTCCATCTCAGGGTGGGGACAGACAGCCCATCTCAGGGTGGGGACAGACAGCCCATCTCAGGGTGGGGACAGACAGCCCATCTCAGGGTGGGGACAGACAGCCCATCTCAGTGTGCGGACAGACAGCCCATCTGAGGGTGGGGACAGACAGCCCATCTCAGGGTGGGGACAGACAGCCCATCTCAGGGTGAGGACAGACAGCCCATCTCAGGGTGGGGACAGACAGCCCATCTCAGGGTGGGGACAGACAGCCCATCTCAGGGTGGGGACAGACAGCCCATCTCAGGGTGGGGACAGACAGCCCATCTCAGGGTGGGGACAAACAGCCCATCTCAGGGTGGGGACAGACAGCCCATCTCAGGGTGGGGACAGACAGCCCATCTGAGGGTGCGGACAGACAGCCCATCTCAGGGTGGGGACAGACAGCCCATCTGAGGGTGCGGACAGACAGCCCATCTCAGGGTGGGGACAGACAGCCCATCTCAGGTTGAGGACAGACAGCCCATCTCAGGGTGGGGACAGACAGCCCATCTCAGGGTGGGGACAGACAGCCCATCTCAGTGTGCGGACAGACAGCCCATCTCAGGGTGGGGACAGACAGCCCATCTCAGGGTGCGGACAGACAGCCCATCTCAGGGTGGGGACAGACAGCCCATCTCAGGGTGGGGACAGACAGCCCATCTCAGTGTGCGGACAGACAGCCCATCTCAGGGTGCGGACAGACAGCCCATCTCAGGGTGGGGACAGACAGCCCATCTCAGGGTGGGGACAGACAGCCCATCTCAGGGTGGGGACAGACAGCCCATCTCAGGGTGGGGACAGACAGCCCATCTCAGGGTGGGGACAGACAGCCCATCTCAGGGTGGGGACAGACAGCCCATCTCAGGGTGGGGACAGACAGCCCATCTGAGTGTGCGGACAGACAGCCCATCTCAGGGTGCGGACAGACAGCCCATCTCAGGTTGGGGACAGACAGCCCATCTCAGGGTGGGGACAGACAGCCCATCTCAGTGTGCGGACAGACAGCCCATCTCAGGGTGGGGACAGACAGCCCATCTCAGGGTGGGGACAGACAGCCCATCTCAGGGTGGGGACAGACAGCCCATCTCAGGGTGGGGACAGACAGCCCATCTCAGGGTGCGGACAGACAGCCCATCTCAGGGTGGGGACAGACAGCCCATCTCAGGGTGGGGACAGACAGTCCATCTCAGGGTGGGGACAGACAGTCCATCTCAGGGTGGGGACAGACAGCCCATCTCAGGGTGGGGACAGACAGCCCATCTCAGGGTGGGGACAGACAGCCCATCTCAGGGTGGGGACAGACAGTCCATCTCAGGGTGGGGACAGACAGCCCATCTCAGGGTGGGGACAGACAGTCCATCTCAGGGTGGGGACAGACAGCCCATCTCAGGGTGGGGACAGGCAGCCCATCTCAGGGTGGGGACAGACAGCCCATCTCAGGGTGGGGACAGACAGCCCATCTCAGGGTGGGGACAGACAGCCCATCTGAGGGTGCGGACAGACAGCCCATCTCAGGGTGGGGACAGACAGCCCATCTGAGGGTGCGGACAGACAGCCCATCTCAGGGTGGGGACAGACAGCCCATCTCAGGGTGCGGACAGACAGCCCATCTCAGGGTGGGGACAGACAGCCCATCTCAGGGTGGGGACAGACAGCCCATCTGAGGGTGCGGACAGACAGCCCATCTCAGGGTGGGGACAGACAGCCCATCTCAGGGTGAGGACAGACAGCCCATCTCAGGGTGGGGACAGACAGCCCATCTCAGGGTGGGACAGACAGCCCATCTCAGGGTGGGGACAGACAGCCCATCTCAGGGTGAGGACAGACAGCCCATCTCAGGGTGGGGACAGACAGCCCATCTCAGGGTGCGGACAGACAGCCCATCTCAGGGTGGGGACAGACAGCCCATCTCAGGGTGGGGACAGACAGCCCATCTCAGGGTGGGGACAAACAGCCCATCTCAGGGTGCGGACAGACAGCCCATCTCAGGGTGGGGACAGACAGCCCATCTCAGGGTGGGGACAGACAGCCCATCTCAGGGTGGGGACAGACAGCCCATCTCAGGGTGGGGACAGACAGCCCATCTCAGGGTGGGGACAGACAGCCCATCTCAGGGTGGGGACAGACAGCCCATCTCAGGGTGGGGACAGACAGCCCATCTCAGGGTGGGGACAGACAGCCCATCTCAGGGTGGGGACAGACAGCCCATCTCAGTGTGCGGACAGACAGCCCATCTCAGGGTGGGGACAGACAGCCCATCTCAGGGTGGGGACAGACAGCCCATCTCAGGGTGGGGACAGACAGCCCATCTCAGGGTGGGGACAGACAGCCCATCTCAGGGTGCGGACAGACAGCCCATCTCAGGGTGGGGACAGACAGCCCATCTCAGGGTGGGGACAGACAGTCCATCTCAGGGTGGGGACAGACAGTCCATCTCAGGTTGGGGACAGACAGCCCATCTCAGGGTGGGGACAGACAGCCCATCTCAGGGTGGGGACAGACAGCCCATCTCAGGGTGGGGACAGACAGTCCATCTCAGGGTGGGGACAGACAGCCCATCTCAGGGTGGGGACAGACAGTCCATCTCAGGGTGGGGACAGACAGCCCATCTCAGGGTGGGGACAGGCAGCCCATCTCAGGGTGGGGACAGACAGCCCATCTCAGGGTGGGGACAGACAGCCCATCTCAGGGTGGGGACAGACAGCCCATCTCAGTGTGCGGACAGACAGCCCATCTCAGGGTGCGGACAGACAGCCCATCTCAGGGTGCGGACAGACAGCCCATCTCAGGGTGGGGACAGACAGCCCATCTCAGGGTGGGGACAGACAGCCCATCTCAGTGTGCGGACAGACAGCCCATCTCAGGGTGCGGACAGACAGCCCATCTCAGGGTGGGGACAGACAGCCCATCTCAGGGTGGGGACAGACAGTCCATCTCAGGGTGGGGACAGACAGCCCATCTCAGGGTGGGGACAGACAGTCCATCTCAGGGTGGGGACAGACAGTCCATCTCAGGGTGGGGACAGACAGCCCATCTCAGGGTGGGGACAGGCAGCCCATCTCAGGGTGGGGACAGACAGCCCATCTCAGGGTGGGGACAGACAGCCCATCTCAGGGTGGGGACAGACAGCCCATCTCAGTGTGCGGACAGACAGCCCATCTCAGGGTGCGGACAGACAGCCCATCTCAGGGTGCGGACAGACAGCCCATCTCAGGGTGGGGACAGACAGCCCATCTCAGGGTGGGGACAGACAGCCCATCTCAGTGTGCGGACAGACAGCCCATCTCAGGGTGCGGACAGACAGCCCATCTCAGGGTGGGGACAGACAGCCCATCTCAGGGTGGGGACAGACAGCCCATCTCAGGGTGGGGACAGACAACCCATCTCAGGGTGGGGACAGACAGCCCATCTCAGGGTGGGGACAGATAGCCCATCTCAGGGTGGGGACAGACAGCCCATCTCAGGGTGGGGACAGACAGCGCATCTCAGTGTGCGGACAGACAGCCCATCTCAGGGTGCGGACAGACAGCCCATCTCAGGGTGGGGACAGACAGCCCATCTCAGGGTGGGGACAGACAGCCCATCTCAGGGTGGGGACAGACAGCCCATCTCAGGGTGCGGACAGACAGCCCATCTCAGGGTGGGGACAGACAGCCCATCTCAGGGTGGGGACAGACAGCCCATCTCAGGGTGGGGACAGACAGCCCATCTCAGGGTGGGGACAGACAGCCCATCTCAGGGTGGGGACAGACAGCCCATCTCAGGGTGCGGACAGACAGCCCATCTCAGGGTGGGGACAGACAGCCCATCTCAGGGTGGGGACAGACAGCCCATCTCAGGGTGGGGACAGACAGCCCATCTCAGGGTGGGGACAGACAGCCCATCTCAGGGTGGGGACAGACAGCCCATCTCAGGGTGGGGACAGACAGCCCACCTCAGGGTGGGGACAGACAGCCCATCTCAGTGTGCGGACAGACAGCCCATCTCAGGGTGCAGACAGACAGCCCATCTCAGGGTGGGGACAGACAGCCCATCTCAGGGTGGGGACAGACAGCCCATCTCAGGGTGGGGACAGACAGCCCATCTCAGGGTGCGGACAGACAGCCCATCTCAGGGTGGGGACAGACAGCCCATCTCAGGGTGGGGACAGACAGCCCATCTCAGGGTGGGGACAGACAGCCCATCTCAGGGTGCGGACAGACAGCCCATCTCAGGGTGGGGACAGACAGCCCATCTCAGGGTGGGGACAGACAGCCCATCTCAGGGTGCGGACAGACAGCCCATCTCAGGGTGGGGACAGACAGCCCATCTCAGGGTGGGGACAGACAGCCCATCTCAGGGTGGGGACAGACAGCCCATCTCAGGGTGGGGACAGACAGCCCATCTCAGGGTGCGGACAGACAGCCCATCTCAGGGTGGGGACAGACAGCCCATCTCAGGGTGGGGACAGACAGCCCATCTCAGGGTGGGACAGACAGCCCATCTCAGGGTGGGGACAGACAGCCCATCTCAGGGTGGGGACAGACAGCCCATCTCAGGGTGCGGACAGACAGCCCATCTCAGGGTGGGGACAGACAGCCCATCTCAGGGTGGGGACAGACAGCCCATCTCAGGGTGCGGACAGACAGCACATCTCAGGGTGCGGACAGACAGCACATCTCAGGGTGGGGACAGACAGCCCATCTCAGGGTGCGGACAGACAGCACATCTCAGGGTGGGGACAGACAGCACATCTCAGGGTGGGGACAGACAGCACATCTCAGGGTGCGGACAGACAGCACATCTCAGGGTGGGGACAGACAGCCCATCTCAGGGTGGGGACAGACAGCCCATCTCAGTATGGAGCAGCAGCTCACAATGCATGTAGACCTGTCATCTCATCATGGTTATTTTCTTTTCTTGTGACAGGTAGGCCTACATATGCTGCAGCGTAGCCTATGTTACAGTAATATAAAGACTGAATGCGCATCTAATTGACCCATCCCTCCATCTGGCTTTCAGAGGTCACCTTCTTTTTTTTAATTGTAAAGATGATTTATGTTTTTATGGCAGCTGCAGAGATTTTAAACAGCCTGTCACTCGAATGTCGTTGATTTAAAAGCAGGAAAAGCTAGAGTAGAACAGCTTGCTGGACAGAATTTTCTTAGCATTTCTTATACCAATAGATTACTCACAAAGAGCGACGTCAGCAATTTTTTGCTGAATGTTAAATACAGCAGCCAATAGAACTCACCGGTAGTTTGAAGGGAGAGCGAACGTACGATGGCAATAGGCTATAGCAGTTATTTATTTAGAAACATAACCATTCAATCTTCTTGAAGAGAAGTAAAAGCCGGTCTGCATCTTATTGTAGTCCTATCTTATTGTAGTCCTATCTAGTTGTAGTCATATCTAGTTGTAGTCCTATCTAGTTGTAGTCCTATCTAGTTGTAGTCATATATTATCATATTGTAGTCATATATTATCTTATTGCAGTCCTATATTATTGTAGTCCTATATTATCTTATTGTAGTCCTATATTATATTATTGTAGTCCTATATTATTGTAGTCCTATATTATATTATTGTAGTCCTATATTATTGTTGTCCCATATTATTGTAGTCCTATATTATTGTAGGCCTATATTATTGTAGTCCTATATTATTGTAGTCCTATATTATCTTATTGTAGTCATATATTATTGGAGTCCTATATTATTGTAGTCCTATATTATCTTATTGTAGTCATATCTTATTGTAGTCCTATATTATTGTAGTCCTATATTATCTTATTGTAGTCCTATATTATTGTAGTCATATATTATTGTAGTCATATATTATCTTATTGTAGTCCTATATTATTGTAGTCCTATCTTATTGTAGTTCTATATTATCTTATTGTAGTCCTATATTATTGTAGTCCTATATTATTGTAGTCCTATATTATTGTAGTCCTATATTATATTATTGTAGTCCTATATTATTGTAGTCCTATATTATTGTAGACCTATATTGCATTATTGTAGATCTATATTATTGTAGTCCTATATTATCATATTGTAGTCCTATATTATTGTAGTCCTATATTATTGTAGTCCTATATTATTGTAGTCCTATATTATTGTAGTCCTATATTATCTTATTGTAGTCCTATATTATTGTAGACCTATATTATCTTATTGTAATCCTATATTATTGTAGTCCTATATTATTGTAGTCCTATATTATCATATTGTAGTCCTATATTATTGTAGTCCTATATTATCTTATTGTAGTCCTATATTATCTTATTGTAGTCCTAAATTATTGTAGTCCTTTATTATTGTAGTCCTATATTATATTATTGTAGTCCTATATTATTGTAGACCTATATTATATTATTGTAGACCTATATTATCTTATTGTAGTCCTATATTATTGTAGTCCTATATTATCTTATTGTAGTCCTATATTATTGTAGACCTATATTATCTTATTGTAGTCCTATATTATTGTAGACCTATATTATCTTATTGTAATCCTATATTATTGTAGTCCTATATTATTGTAGTCCTATATTATCATATTGTAGTCCTATATTATTGTAGTCCTATATTATCTTATTGTAGTCCTATATTATCTTATTGTAGTCCTAAATTATTGTAGTCCTATATTATTGTAGTCCTATATTATATTATTGTAGTCCTATATTATTGTAGACCTATATTATATTATTGTAGACCTATATTATCTTATTGTAGTCCTATATTATTGTAGACCTATATTATTGTAGTCCTATATTATCTTATTGTAGTCCTATATTATTGTAGACCTATATTATATTATTGTAGACCTATATTATTGTAGACCTATATTATTGTAGACCTATATTATTGTAGTCCTATATTATTGCAGACCTATATTATCTTATTGCAGTCCTATATTATCTTATTGCAGTCCGATATTATTGTAGTCCTATATTATTGTAGACCTATATTATCTTATTGTAGTCCTATATTATTGTATTCCTATATTATTGTAGACCTATATTATATTACGAAAGGGTGTCTATATGAAAGGGTGTCTATATGAAAGGGTGTCTATATAAGTGTCTATATAAAGTGTCTATATAGCACAGTATAATACAGTACAGTAATACAGTTCACACTTTAAAAAGATTAGCCTACTGGAGCGAGTTTTACTTATTTACCCAAGAGATCATGTAGCTAGCTACATCTATGGGGTTTTATGTTTTTCTATCGTGCGTAATGGGCGGAAGCCTATATCATATATGTATTGGATAATGGTACAATCATTTGGGCTTTTTGGGGCCTGGGCTCATTAAATGTCTTTAATGTAGGGCTCATTAAATGTCTTTAATGTAGGGCTCATTAAATGCCTTTATTGTAGGGCTCATTAAATGTCTTTAATGTAGGGCTCATTAAATGTCTTTAATGTAGGGCTCATCAAATGTCTTTAATGTAGAGCTCTTTATATGTCTTTAATGTATGGCTCATCAAATGTCTTTAATGTAGGGCTCTTTAAATGTCTTTAATTAATGTAGGGCTCTTTAAATGTCTTTGCTGTATGGCTCATCAAATGTCTTTAATGTAGGGCTCTTTAAATGTCTTTAATTAATGTAGGGCTCTTTAAATGTCTTTGCTGTATGGCTCATCAAATGTCTTTAATGTAGAGCTCTTTAAATGTCTTTAATGTAGAGCTCTTTAAATGTCTTTAATGTAGGGCTCATGAAATGTCTTTAATGTAGGGCTCTTTAAATGTCTTTAATGTATGGCTCATCAAATGTCTTTAATGTAGGGCTCATCAAATGTCTTTAATGTAGAGCTCTTTAAATGTCTTTCATGTAGGGCTCATCAAATGTCTTTAATGTAGAGCTCTTTAAATGTCTTTAATGTAGGGCTCATCAAATGTCTTTAATGTAGAGCTCTTTAAATGTCTTTAATGTAGGGCTCATTAAATGTCTTTAATGTATGGCTCATCAAATGTCTTTAATGTAGAGCTCTTTAAATGTCTTTAATGTATGGCTCATGAAATGTCTTTAATGTAGGGCTCATTAAATGTCTTTAATGTATGGCTCATGAAATGTCTTTAATGTAGGGCTCATGAAATGTCTTTAATGTAGGGCTCATTAAATGTCTTTAATGTAGGGCTCATGAAATGTCTTTAATGTAGGGCTCATGAAATGTCTTTAATGTAGGGCTCATGAAATGTCTTTAATGTAGGGCTCATTAAATGTCTTTAATGTAGGGCTCATGAAATGTCTTTAATGTAGGGCTCATGAAATGTCTTTAATGTATGGCTCATCAAATGTCTTTAATGTAGAGCTCTTTAAATGTCTTTAATGTAGAGCTCTTTAAATGTCTTTAATGTAGGGCTCATGAAATGTCTTTAATGTAGGGCTCTTTAAATGTCTTTAATGTATGGCTCATAAGGCTCAGGGAGCATCAGGTTTGAATTTTCGATCAAAGCTGTAATCAAATCCAGACACAGGCCTATGTACGGATACGCTTCATAATGCTTTTCTTACGGCCTTGGAGGGAAATACCAGGTTACCCGGGATGAAAGTGATTTGCCCTTGGGATGGAACATTTAAAAAATACAGGGAAAATATTCAACCCTGATAGGGATCTACATCGAACCCAAAGGGGTTCTACCTGGAACCAAAGGGGGTTCTACCTGGAACCAAAGGGGTTCTACCTGGAACCAAAGGGGGTTCTACCTGGAACCAAGGGGGTTCTACCTGGAACAAAGGGGGTTCTACCTGGAACCAAAGGGGTTCTACCTGGAACCAAAGGGGTTCTACCTGGAACCAAGGGGGTTCTACCTGGAATCAAAGGGGTTCTACCTGGAACCAAAGGGGTTCTACCTGGAACCAAGGGGGGTCTACCTGGAACCAACAGGGTTCTACCTGGAACCAAGGGGGTTCTACCTGGAAACAAAACAGGTTCTTCAACGGGTTATCCTATAGGGACAGCCAAAGAACCCCTTTAGCTTCAAGATAGCACCATTTTTTCTAAGAGTGTAGCAAAGTCTGTGTACAGGGGTAGAATGAAGTCTAGTACTGTAATGATGAATGCAGAAAAGCTGCTTTAATCTTTATGAAATTAGAATCCAATCCCTCATAACTTTAACAATGTCTACATCAATATTGCCACAGCGCTGTTTAACATTTCACTGACTGATGCAGAGTTTGCAGTTTTGTCAGCCAAGCCGGGTCGGTGTTGAGCCGGTGCTAAAGCTGAGGTCAGCACACACACACACACACACACACACACACACACACACACACACACACACACACACACACAGGCAGACAGGTCGAGGGATCTGTGGATAGATTCTACTGTATTTCAGTGGCGGTCTGAGCCACATCATTAGCATATAAACGTTGTTAATGACCTTGTCATTTACACAACTTAATTACAGCAGCCCTCTGCTACCAGAGTCCCTTCCACAGCACATCTCCCATATGAATTATACATCACTATCGTAAGACAGTGATATCAGACACTATGATGACACAGGGATATCACTATGGTAACACAGGGTTATCACTATGGTGACACGGATATCACTATGGTAAGACAGTGATATCAGACACTATGATGACACAGGGATATCACTATGGTAACACAGGGTTATCACTATGGTGACACAGGGATATCACTATGGTAAGACAGTGATATCAGACACTATGATGACACAGGGATATCACTATGGTGACACAGGGACATCACTATGGTGACACAGGGATATCACTATGGTGACACAGGGATATCACTATGGTAATACAGGGATATCACTATGTTAAGGGCTCCCGGGTGAAGCAGCAGTCTAAGACACTGCATCTCAGTGCAAGAGGGGTCACTACAGTCCCTGGTTCAACTTCCGACTGCATCACATCCGGCCATGATTGGGAGTCCCATAGGGCGAGGCACAATTGGCCCAGCGTCGTCCGTGTTTGGCCGGGGTAGGCCATCATTGTAAATTAGAATTTGTTCTTAAAACCTCTCTGGGATATTCGGGACAGTAGCGTTCCACCTCAACAACAGCCAGTGAAAGTTGCAGGGTGACAAATTCAAAACAACAGAAATCTCATAATTAAAATTCCTCAAACATACAAGTATTTTACACCATTTTAAAGATAAACTTCTTCTAAATCCAGCCCCAGTGTCTGATTTCAAATAGGCTTTACGGCGAAAGCACCACAAACGACTATGTTAGGTCAGAGCCAAGTCATAGAAAAAAAGCAAATTTTCCAGCCAAAGAGAGGAGTCACAAAAAGCAGAAATACAGATAAAATGAATCACTAACCTTTGATGATCTTCATCAGAAGACACTCACAGGACTTCATGTTACACAATACGTGTATGTTTTGTTTGATAAAGTTCATATGTATATCCAAAAATCTCAGTATACATTGACGCGTTATGTTCAGTAGTTCCAAAAACATCCGGTGATTTTGCAGAGAGCCACAACAATTTACAGAAATACTCATCATAAATGTTGATGAAAATACAAGTGTTAGGCATGGAACTTTAGATAAACTTCTCCTTAATGCAACCGCAATCTGAGTACAGCGCTCAGACAATAAAACAGACAATAAAACAGCCAAACAGATATCCGAGTCAACATTAGTCAGAAATAGCATTATCAATATTCACTTGCCTTTGATGATCTTCATCAGAATGCACTCCCAGGAATCCCAGTTCCACGATAAATGTTTGATTTGTTCGATAAAGTCCCTCATTTATGTCCAAATACCTCCTTGTTATTTTTGCGCGTTTAGTACACAATCCAAAATAACGACGCGCCGGGAAGTCCATGCGAAAGTTCAGACGAAAAGTTATATTACAGTTCGTAGAAACATGTCAAACGCAGTATAGAATCAATCTTTAGGATGTTTTTATCATAAATCTTCAATAATGTTCCAACCGGAGAATTCCTTTGTCTGTAGAAAACCAATGGAATGCGAGGTAACTCTCACGTGAACACGCGTCACGAGCTCATGGCACTCTGCCAGACAC
>NW_024608126.1:0-15000 GCF_018296145.1 Oncorhynchus tshawytscha
GAGAGGGTGGAGATTGGGGAAGGGTGGAGACTGGGAGAGGGTGGAGATTGGGGAAGGGTGGAGACTGGGAGAGGGTGGAGACTGGGGAGGGTGGAGACTGGGGGAGGGATGAGACTGGGGAGACAAACTTTATGGGAAGGAAGGTTGGTTCTGTTCGTGAAGGAAGGTTGGTTCTGTTGTTAGTGAAGGAAGGGTTGGTTCTGTTGTGACGGGAGGTTGGTTCTGTTGTGACGGAAGGTTGGTTCTGTTGTGACGGAAGGTTGGTTCTGTTGGGGACGGAAGGTTGGTTCTGTTGGGAAGGAAGGTTGGTTCTGTTGGGAAGGAAGGCTGGTTCTGTTGAAGGAAGTGTTGGTTCTGTTGGGAAAGGAAGGTTGGTTCTGTTGTGGAAGGAAGGTTGGTTTTGTTGTTGTGAAGGACGGTTGGTTCTGTTGGGAAGGAAGGTTGGGTTCTGTTGGGAAAGGACTCAAGTTGGTTCTGTTTGCGAAGATTTGTTTTGTTGTGTTGTGAAGGAAGGTTGGTTCTGTTGTGAAGGAAGGTTGGTGAAGGAAGGTTGGTTCTGTTGTTGTGAAGGAAGGTTGGTTCTGTTGTGAAGGAAGGTTGGTTCTGTTGTTGTGAAGGAAGGTTGGTTCTGTTGTTGTGAAGGAAGGTTGGTTCTGTTGTTGTGAGGAAGGTTGGTTCTGTTGTTGTGAAGGAAGGTTGGTTCTGTTGTTCTGCCTCAACAACTTTTCTCTGAGCTTTTCCAAACGGACATTTTGACCACTTTCACAACATTTTTACCCAAAGTCTTGGAGGGTATTCTATCATAGTCTGCTTCTCTGCTATTCAATATCTTCTAATCCTTTCTCTCTAACAGGAAGTACCTGTCCTGCGTTGGTTACCCAGAATGCAAGTGTTCCGTGTGGTTTCCGGACACGGTGTTAGAGGTCAACAGAGACGAGTCTGTCTGTCCCACCTGTCAGCCCCGCCCTGTTCACATGTAGGTATCTGTCTGTCTGTCTGTTATGTCTGTCTGCCTGTCTGCCTGTCTGTCTGTCTGTCTGTCTGTCTGTCTGTCTGTCTGTCTGTCTGCCTGTCTGCCTGTCTGTCTGTCTGTCTGTCTGTCTGTCTGTCTGTCTGTCTGTCTGTCTGTCTGTTATACCTGTCTGTCTGTCTGTTATACCGGTCTGTCTGTCTGCCTGCTTGTCTGTCTGTCTGTCTGCCTGCTTGTCTGCCTGCTTGTCTGCCTGCCCGCCCTGATGGTAGTGGAGACAGTGATATAAACCAGCCACACCAAAGAGTCCTGATGGAGACATCAGTACAGATATCTTGATACTGTCCTTGATAGCAAACTGAGTTTTGAAGCCAATTTGAGGAATCTCTCCAGTTTCAGAGTGGACGAGGCCCTGATGACCGTCTGTTACAGATGGTTCATTTAACCCATTCTACCATTCAGGGCCGTCTGTTACAGATGGTTCATTTAACCCATTCTAACATTCAGGGCCGTCTGTTACAGATGGTTCATTTAACCCATTCTAACATTCAGGGCCGTCTGTTACAGATGGTTCATTTAACCCATTCTAACATTCAGGGCCGTCTGTTACAGATGGTTCATTTAACCCATTCTTACATTCAGGGCCGTCTGTTACAGATGGTTCATTTAACCCATTCTAACGTTCAGGGCTGTCTGTTACAGATGGTTCATTTAACCCATTCTAACATTCAGGGCCGTCTGTTACAGATGGTTCATTTAACCCATTCTAACGTTCAGGGCTGTCTGTTACAGATGGTTCATTTAACCCATTCTTACATTCAGGGCCGTCTGTTACAGATGGTTCATTTAATCCATTCTAACATTCAGGGCTCGGCAGTGCTACGGGGCGTTTGTTTCCGTCATGTAAAAACTGTCCCACTGCCATTCTCCAGTGATAAGGGGGATGGGTGGTCATAGTGCTGTCACACATTCTCCAGTGATAAGGGGGATGGGTGGTCATAGTGCTGTCACACATTCTCCAGTGATAAGGGGGATGGGTGGTCATAGTGCTGTCACACATTCTCCAGTGATAAGGGGGATGGGTGGTCATAGTGCTGTCACACATTCTCCAGTGATAAGGGGGATGGGTGGTCATAGTGCTGTCACACATTCTCCAGTGCTAAGGGGGATGGGTGGTCATAGTGCTGTCACACATTCTCCAGTGATAAGGGGGATGGGTGGTCATAGTGCTGTCACACATTCTCCAGTGATAAGGGGGATGGGTGGTCATAGTGACCTGTCACACATTCTCCAGTGATAAGGGGGATGGGTGGTCATAGTGCTTCACACATTCTCCAGTGATAATGCCAGATTCAGCAAATGACCTGTCTAACATCAGGTCGCTTGATTTGAGGGGGATGGGTGGTCATATTTGAGGTGGATGGGTGGTCATATTTGAGGTGGGATGGGTGGTCATATTTGAGGTGGATGGGTGGTCATATTTGAGGTGGGATGGGTGGTCATATTTGAGGTGGGATGGGTGGTCATATTTGAGGGGGATGGGTGGTCATATTTGAGGGGGATGGGTGGTCATATTTGAGGTGGGATGGGTGGTCATATTTGAGGGGGATGGGTGGTCATATTTGAGGTGGGAGGGGTGGTCATTTTGAGGGGGATGGGTGGTAATGAGGGGGAGGGGTGGTCATATTTGAGGGGGATGGGTGGTAATGAGGGGGAGGGGTGGTCATATTTGAGGGGGATGGGTGGTAATGAGGGGGTAGGGGTGGTCATATTTGAGGGGGATGGTGGTCATATTTGAGGGGAGGGGTGGTCATATTTGAGGTGGGAGGGGTGGTCATATTTGAGGTGGGATGGCTGGTCATATTTGAGGTGGATGGGTGGTCATATTTGAGGTGGGATGGGTGGTCATATTTGAGGTGGGATGGGTGGTCATATTTGAGGGGATGGGTGGTCATATTTGAGGAGGGATGGGTGGTCATATTTGAGGTGGGATGGGTGGTCATATTTGAGGGGGATGGGTGGTCATGAGGGGGAGGGGTGGTCATATTTGAGGGGGATGGGTGGTAATGAGGGGGTAGGGGTGGTCATATTTGAGGTGGGATGGGTGGTCATATTTGAGGGGGATGGGTGGTCATATTTGAGGTGGGATGGGTGGTCATATTTGAGGGGGATGGGTGGTCATATTTGAGGAGGGATGGGTGGTCATATTTGAGTGGGGATGGGTGGTCATAGTTGAGGGGGATGGGTGGTCATATTTGAGGGGCGATGGGTGGTCATATTTGAGGGGACTGCCCCTGGGTGTAATAAAGACTACTCTACATGACTCCTCCTGTCTCTTCCTCTGCAGGTTAAAGTTGAAGTTCCGACGAGGCAGCCTCCCTCCCATGATGCCGCTGGAGTTTGTGGGCTGCATCGGAGGGTGTGACGAGACACTGAGGGAGGTGCTCAACCTCAAATACCTCAGAATGGGTGGAGGGGGTGGCGGGAGGAGTAGGAGGAAGAGGGGGAGCTGGGGAGGAAGAGGAGTAGGAGCAGCTGGGGGAGGAAGAGGAGGAGCTGGGGGAGGAAGAGGTGGAGCTGGGGAAGGAAGAGGAGGAGGAAGGGGAGACACTGCAACCAATCAACCTAGACCTCGCCCAGCCCCCAGACCGGACCCCCTGTCTCCCCAAGCCCCCAACCCCCCTCCTCATCCTGGCCCCCCACCCTCGCCCTGACCCCCAGGCCCCACGCCCTGACCCCAGAGGTGGTGACATCACAGTGTGTAACTGTGGGTCGGAGGCGGTCCTCCTCACCGTGAGGAAAGACGGTCCTAACCAGGGCAGACAGTTCTATAAGTGTTCCTCTGGAGGCTGTAACTTCTTCCTGTGGACCGACCAGCCCGACACTAACGTTTACCCTCCAGGCCCCCAGGGGGCGCCACCCAGCAGGCCACACCAGCCCCCCGGGACCTCCGTGGGGGAGGTGGTTTGTAACTGCAGTGAGCCAGCGGTTCAGAGGACAGTGCAGAAGGAAGGACCTAATAAAGGAAAAGTGTTCCATACCTGTGGGAAGCCCAGAGATCAACAGTGTGGATTCTTCCTCTGGGCTGACGAGAACATCCCACCACCAGGTAACGAAACACACGCTGTAACACACACACACACACACTGTAACACACACACACACACTGTAACACACACACACACACACACACTGTAACACACACACACTGTAACGCACACACACTGTAACACACACACACTGTAACACACACACACTGTAACACACACACACTGTAACACACACACGCTGTAACACACACACACACTATAACACACACACGCTGTAACACACACACACACTGTAACACACACACTGTAACACACACACTGTAACACACACACACTGTAACACACACACGCTGTAACACACACACACTATAACACACACACGCTGTAACACACACACACTGTAACACACACACGCTGTAACACACACACACTGTAACACACACACGCTGTAACACACACACACTATAACACACACACGCTGTAACACACACACACTGTAACACACACACGCTGTAACACACACTGTAACAAACACACACTGTAACACACACACTGTAACACACACACACACTGTAACACACACACACTGTAACACACACACACACTGTAACACACACACTGTAACACACACACACTGTAACACACACACGCTGTAACACACACACACTATAACACACACACGCTGTAACACACACACTGTAACACACACTGTAACGAAACACACACTGTAACACACACACTGTAACACACACACACGCTGTAACACACACACGCTGTAACACACACACACTATAACACACACACTGTAACACACACACACTGTAACACACACACGCTGTAACACACACGCTGTAACGAAACACACACTGTAACACACACACACGCTGTAACACACACACTGTAACAACACACACACTGTAACACACACACTGTAACACACACACACTGTAACACACACACGCTGTAACACACACACACTATAACACACACGCTGTAACACACACACTGTAAACACACACACACTATAACACACACACTGTAACACACACACACACTGTAACACACACACTGTAACACACACACACTGTAACACACACACGCTGTAACACACACACACTATAACACACACACGCTGTAACACACACACACTGTAACACACACACGCTGTAACACACACGCTGTAACGAAACACACACTGTAACACACACACTGTAACACACACACACGCTGTAACACACACACGCTGTAACACACACACACTATAACACACACACGCTGTAACACACACACACTGTAACACACACACGCTGTAACACACACGCTGTAACGAAACACACACTGTAACACACACACACTGTAACACACACGCTGTAACACACACGCTGTAACGAAACACACTGTAACACACACTGTAACACACACACTGTAACACACACACACTGTAACACACACACACACACTGTAACACACACACTGTAACACACACACACACTGTAACACACACACGCTGTAACACACACACACTGTAACACACACACACACACTATAACACACACACACACTATAACACACACACACACTGTAACACACACACACACACACAGACACACACACAACACACACACACACACTGTAACACACACACACTGTAACACACACACACTATAACACACACACACACACACACACACACACTATAACACACACACACACACACTGTAACACACACACACTGTAACACACACACACACACACACACACACTGTAACACACACACACACACACACTGTAACACACACACACACACTATAAACACACACACACTATAAACACACACACACTGTAACACACACACACACACACACACAGACACACACACACACACACACACACTGTAACACACACACACTGTAACACACACACACACACTATAACACACACACACACACACACACACACACACTATAACACACACACACACACTGTAACACACACACACTGTAACACACACACTGTAACACACACACACACACACACACACACTGTAACACACACACACACACACACTGTAACACACACACACTGTAACACACACACACACTATAACACACACACAATGTAACACACACATGCAGACACATACACCCACCCCCATTGCTAACCCTCTGTCTGTGTCTCTACCAGGTTCAGGTTCTGGAGGGGGAGACTGGAGGAAGAGGGGGAGGGAGACTGGGGGAGGAGGAGCCCCCCCCACCACCAAACCCCCCGCTCCCAGGAAGCCCCGTACCTGTGGCATCTGTCACATGCCTGGACACACACGTGTCACCTGCCCTCAGCGCTGACCTTTAACCCCTGATCCCACTGCTGCCATAGAGATGCTCTGACCCCCGTGTGACCTTGTCCCCGACCTCTGAACTCCAATGTGATCAGGAAGCTCAGCGGTTGATGAACTAGAATCAGTTTACCTTCAACTCGCCCCTTAACCCTAAACATCAGGAGGGGATCCCAGACGGACCAGAGGCCAGAGGTGTTAAACCAGGGTTCATTTGGGACAGGAGTGGGACTGGGTTCAGTCTGCCTGTGTCTCACCTCTGACAGAGAAACTGCATTTAAAGGAGAATAGATCAATAGTTTACAGAGAAATAAAAGAATGGATTTGAATGGTAATTTGTCCCCAATATGTAACATTGGTGTAAAGAATACAATTGTAAATCCAGCTGGGAGGAGACAGACTGGAGAAAGGGGAGATTAATACTGGTATTTTTGAATGTTTATATAAAATCACTGATCCCAGCAATCTGTTGTCCTGTAATCTGTCTGACCAGTGCCTCTAAAATATCTCCCTTGTGTTGATTAATATGTACTAAGTTACAGTAGGAAGGACTTGTGTAAAAACTAATTAAATGGATTGGAAATGGGTGTTTCTATTGATTAGATCATAGCAGAGAGGAATAGGCGAAACTAGAATATCTTTGATCGTGACCACTTCATTATTGATTGATTGACTTCAGCGCGTTAGTCAAGTTTCTATGGTTGAACGGGGCGCACCTCCCCCGGAGGGCTGTTCCGTTCCCAGGCCGCCAGGGTGTTTCCGGTCCCAGCAGCTGTTCTGTCAAATGTTGATCATTTTAGCTAACCCTTTTACTTAACTTAATTTTCCTAAACCTGCTGCGAAAAGTCAAATCTTACGTTCATTTGACAAAAGCAGGATCCTTCACCAGGGTTTCCACTAGTTACCACACCCACAAAGTCTGTTTACCACCGCCACATAGTTGGCTATAATCGCAAAAATTAATGAAAACAAAAAAAATATTCCTTAATTTAATAATCTTAGGCGTAAGATTCCCAGTGTGAGTAAGGTTTAAAATCCCATTTTAAGAAGATAAAGAGCTGTTTCCGACTTTGTGGCTGTGGTAACCAGTGTCTCCGCTCCGCCTGATAAACACCAACAGAGACTCGGCAGCGACGGACGGTTTCCCGAAGCACAAATGGCTGCCACCGGAGTCCTGCCTTTTATCCGGGGGGTAGACCTATCTGGAAACGACTTCAAAGTAAGACAACAACAATAATAAACACGATTATATTTGACCTTTCCGGACCATTATTCGTGACGGGTAAACGACAGGCAGTTAGTTAGCAGCCCGGTAGCTGAAACAGGAACACTAGCAGGGCGTTAGCCAGCTGGAGCTAACTAGCAGTGGGACTGGAGCTAACTAGCAGTGGGACTGGAGCTAACTAGCAGTGGGACTGGTCGGACTGTAGCTAACTAGCAGTGGGACTGGTCAGACTGTAGCTAACTAGCAGTGGGACTGGAGCTAACTAGCAGTGGGACTGGTCAGACTGTAGCTAACTAGCTGTGGGACTGGAGCTAACTAGCAGTGGGACTGGAGCTAACTAGCAGTGGGACTGGAGCTAACTAGCAGTGGGACTGGAGCTAACTAGCAGTGGGACTGGAGCTAACTAGCTGTGGGACTGGTCAGACTGTAGCTAACTAGCAGTGGGACTGGTCAGACTGGAGCTAACTAGCTGTGGGACTGGTCAGACTGGAGCTAACTAGCAGTGGGACTGGTCAGACTGGAGCTAACTAGCTGTGGGACTGGAGCTAACTAGCTGTGGGACTGGTCAGACTGTAGCTAACTAGCAGTGGGACTGGTCAGACTGGAGCTAACTAGCAGTGGGACTGGAGCTAACTAGCAGTGGGACTGGTCAGACTGTAGCTAACTAGCTGTGGGACTGGAGCTAACTAGCAGTGGGACTGGAGCTAACTAGCAGTGGGACTGGAGCTAACTAGCAGTGGGACTGGAGCTAACTAGCAGTGGGACTGGAGCTAACTAGCTGTGGGACTGGTCAGACTGTAGCTAACTAGCAGTGGGACTGGTCAGACTGGAGCTAACTAGCTGTGGGACTGTAGCTAACTAGCTGTGTGACTGTAGCTAACTAGCTGTGTGACTGTAGCTAACTAGCTGTGGGACTGGAGCTAACTAGCTGTGGGACTGGAGCTAACTAGCTGTGGGACTGGAGCTAACTAGCTGTGGGACTGGAGCTAACTAGCTGTGGGACTGGAGCTAACTAGCTGTGGGACTGGAGCTAACTAGGTGTCGGACTGTAGCTAACTAGCTGTGGGACTGGTCGGACTATAGCTAACTAGCTGTGGGACTGGTCGGACTGTAGCTAACTAGCTGTGGGACTGTAGCTAACTAGCTGTGGGACTGGAGTTAACTAGCTGTGGGACTGTAGCTAACTAGCTGTGGGACTGTAGCTAACTAGCTGTGTGACTGGTCGGACTGTAGCTAACTAGCTGTGGGACTGGTCAGACTGTAGCTAACTAGCTGTGTGACTGGTCGGACTGTAGCTAACTAGCTGTGGGACTGGTCAGACTGTAGCTAACTAGCTGTGGGACTGGTCAGACTGTAGCTAACTAGCTGTGGGACTGGTCGGACTGTAGCTAACTAGCTGTGTGACTGTAGCTAACTAGCTGTGGGACTGGTCAGACTGTAGCTAACTAGCTGTGGGACTGTAGCTAACTAGCTGTGGGACTGGAGCTAACTAGCTGTGGGACTGGAGCTAACTAGCTGTGGGACTGGTCGGACTGTAGCTAACTAGCTGTGGGACTGGTCAGACTGTAGCTAACTAGCTGTGTGACTGTAGCTAACTAGCTGTGTGACTGTAGCTAACTAGCTGTGTGACTGTAGCTAACTAGCTGTGGGACTGTAGCTAACTAGCTGTGGGACTGGTCAGACTGTAGCTAACTAGCTGTGTGACTGGTCGGACTGTAGCTAACTAGCTGTGGGACTGGTCAGACTGTAGCTAACTAGCTGTGGGACTGGTCAGACTGTAGCTAACTAGCTGTGGGACTGGTCAGACTGTAGCTAACTAGCTGTGGGACTGGTTGGACTGTTGCTAACTAGCTGTGTGACTGTAGCTAACTAGCTGTGGGACTGGTCAGACTGTAGCTAACTAGCTGTGGGACTGTAGCTAACTAGCTGTGGGACTGTAGCTAACTAGCTGTGGGACTGTAGCTAACTAGCTGTGTGACTGGTCGGACTGTAGCTAACTAGCTGTGGGGCTGGTCAGACTGTAGCTAACTAGCTGTGTGACTGTAGCTAACTAGCTGTGTGACTGTAGCTAACTAGCTGTGTGACTGTAGCTAACTAGCTGTGTGACTGTAGCTAACTAGCTGTGGGACTGTAGCTAACTAGCTGTGGGACTGGTCAGACTGTAGCTAACTAGCTGTGTGACTGTAGCTAACTAGCTGTGTGACTGTAGCTAACTAGCTGTGTGACTGTAGCTAACTAGCTGTGTGACTGTAGCTAACTAGCTGTGTGACTGGTCGGACTGTAGCTAACTAGCTGTGTGACTGGTCGGACTGTAGCTAACTAGCTGTGTGACTGGTCGGACTGTAGCTAACTAGCTGTGTGACTGGTCGGACTGTAGCTAACTAGCTGTGGGACTGGTCAGACTGTAGCTAACTAGCTGTGTGACTGGTCGGACTGTAGCTAACTAGCTGTGGGACTGGTCAGACTGTAGCTAACTAGCTGTGTGACTGTAGCTAACTAGCTGTGTGACTGTAGCTGTGTGACTGTAGCTAACTAGCTGTGTGACTGTAGCTAACTAGCTGTGGGACTGTAGCTAACTAGCTGTGGGACTGTAGCTAACTAGCTGTGGGACTGGTCAGACTGTAGCTAACTAGCTGTGGGACTGTAGCTAACTAGCTGTGGGACTGTAGCTAACTAGCTGTGGGACTGGTCAGACTGTAGCTAACTAGCTGTGTGACTGGTCGGACTGTAGCTAACTAGCTGTGTGACTGGTCGGACTGTAGCTAACTAGCTGTGTGACTGGTCAGACTGTAGCTAACTAGCTGTGTGACTGGTCAGACTGTAGCTAACTAGCTGTGGGACTGGTCAGACTGTAGCTAACTAGCTGTGGGACTGGTCAGACTGTAGCTAACTAGCTGTGGGACTGTAGCTAACTAGCTGTGTGACGCAGATACTGCTTATTATTTATGTATCTGTCCCGTTAGATGTTTAAGTTAACATGGTCAGACAACACAGCTCAGAAGTATTTCTGCCCCCCACCTCCCATGTGTCACCCAGGGGGAAGATGACATCACCAGGCTCTGAGCATGTGTTGTGATGTCATACTATTAAAACGTCCTCACTCATGTTATTCTTGGCTTCTCTCTATTTCTCCAAACAACACGTCATGATTTTCTGCTGATAATCAGGGTGGCAGATAGCCTAGAGCTGTCCAGAGCGTTGGCCCAGTAACCGAAAGGTCACTGGTTTAAATCCCCGGAGCCGACGAGGTTAAAAACAATTATGTCGACATGCCCTTGAGCAAGGCACTTAACTCTAATTGTTAAGCTGCTGTGGATAAAGAGCGTCTGCTCAATGACAAAATAATACTGTGATGTAGTTGGGTCTCTTTAAGTTGCCAGACTTAGTGCTTCTGCTGACTCTTTAGGGTTTAGTCTGTCCCAGATCTGTGCTGTGTATAACCTGACATAGACCTAGTGTTGAGTCCCAGTCTGTTTGGCCTGTTGTTAACCTGACATAGACCTGGTGTTGAGTCCCAGATCTGTGCTGTTGATAACCTGACGTAGACCTAGTGTTGAGTCCCAGTCTGTTTGGGCTGTTGTTAACCTGACATAGACCTAGTGTTGAGTCCCAGATCTGTGCTGTTGATAACCTGACATAGACCTAGTGTTGAGTCCCAGTCTGTTGTTAACCTGACGTAGACCTAGTGTTGAGTCCCAGTCTGTTGTTAACCTGACGTAGACCTAGTGTTGAGTCCCAGTCTGTTGTTAACCTGACATAGACCTAGTGTTGAGTCCCAGTCTGTTGTTAACCTGACATAGACCTAGTGTTGAGTCCCAGATCTGTGCTGTTGATAACCTGACATAGACCTAGTGTTGAGTCCCAGTCTGTTGTTAACCTGACGTAGACCTAGTGTTGAGTCCCAGTCTGTTGTTAACCTGACGTAGACCTAGTGTTGAGTCCCAGTCTGTTGTTAACCTGACGTAGACCTAGTGTTGAGTCCCAGTCTGTTGTTAACCTGACGTAGACCTAGTGTTGAGTCCCAGTCTGTTGTTAACCTGACGTAGACCTAGTGTTGAGTCCCAGTCTGTTGTTAACCTGACATAGACCTAGTGTTGAGTCCCAGATCTGTGCTGTTGATAACCTGACATAGACCTAGTGTTGAGTCCCAGTCTGTTTGGCCTGTTGTTAACCTGACATAGACCTAGTGTTAAGTCCCAGTCTGTCTGGCCTGTTGTTAACCTGACATAGTCCCAGTCTGTTGTTAACCTGACATAGACCTAGTGTTGAGTCCCAGTCTGTTGTTAACCTAACATAGACATAGTGTTGAGTCCCAGTCTGTTGTTAACCTGACATAGACCTAGTGTTGAGTCCCAGTCTGTTGTTAACCTGACATAGACCTAGTGTTGAGTCCCAGTCTGTTGTTAACCTGACGTAGACCTAGTGTTGAGTCCCAGTCTGTTGTTAACCTGACGTAGACCTAGTGTTGAGTCCCAGTCTGTTGTTAACCTGACATAGACCTAGTGTTGAGTCCCAGTCTGTTGTTAACCTGACATAGACCTAGTGTTGAGTCCCAGTCTGTTGTTAACCTGACATAGACCTAGTGTTGAGTCCCAGTCTGTCTGGTCTGTTGTTAACCTGACGTAGACCTAGTGTTGAGTCCCAGTCTGTTGTTAACCTGACATAGACCTAGTGTTGAGTCCCAGTCTGTTGTTAACCTGACATAGACCTAGTGTTGAGTCCCAGTCTGTTGTTAACCTGAGATAGACCTAGTGTTGAGTCCCAGTCTGTTGTTAACCTGACGTAGACCTAGTGTTGAGTCCCAGTCTGTTGATAACCTGACATAGACCTAGTGTTGAGTCCCAGTCTGTTGTTAACCTGACATAGACCTAGTGTTGAGTCCCAGTCTGTTGTTAACCTGACATAGACCTAGTGTTGAGTCCCAGTCTGTTGTTAACCTGACATAGACCTAGTGTTGAGTCCCAGTCTGTTGTTAACCTGACATAGACCTAGTGTTGAGTCCCAGTCTGTCTGGCCTGTTGTTAACCTGACGTAGACCTAGTGTTGAGTCCCAGTCTGTTGTTAACCTGACGTAGACCTAGTGTTGAGTCCCAGTCTGTTGATAACCTGACATAGACCTAGTGTTGAGTCCCAGTCTGTTGTTAACCTGACATAGACCTAGTGTTGAGTCCCAGATCTGTTCTGTTGATAACCTGACATAGACCTAGTGTTGAGTCCCAGTCTGTCTGGTCTGTTGTTAACCTGACATTGACCTAGTGTTGAGTCCCAGTCTGTTGTTAACCTGAGATAGACCTAGTGTTGAGTCCCAGTCTGTTGTTAACCTGACGTAGACCTAGTGTTGAGTCCCAGTCTGTTGTTAACCTGACATAGACCTAGTGTTGAGTCCCAGTCTGTTGTTAACCTGACATAGACCTAGTGTTGAGTCCCAGTCTGTTGTTAACCTGACATAGACCTAGTGTTGAGTCCCAGTCTGTCTGGTCTGTTGTTAACCTGACGTAGACATAGTGTTGAGTCCCAGTCTGTTGTTAACCTGACATAGACCTAGTGTTGAGTCCCAGTCTGTTGTTAACCTGACATAGACCTAGTGTTGAGTCCCAGTCTGTTGTTAACCTGACATAGACCTAGTGTTGAGTCCCAGTCTGTTGTTAACCTGACATAGACCTAGTGTTTAGTCCCAGTCTGTTGTTAACCTGACATAGACCTAGTGTTGAGTCCCAGTCTGTTGTTAACCTGACATAGACCTAGTGTTAAGTCCCAGTCTGTCTGGCCTGTTGTTAACCTGACGTAGACCTAGTGTTGAGTCCCAGTCTGTTGTTAACCTGACGTAGACCTAGTGTTGAGTCCCAGTCTGTTGTTAACCTGACATAGACCTAGTGTTGAGTCCCAGTCTGTTGTTAACCTGACATAGACCTAGTGTTGAGTCCCAGTCTGTTGTTAACCTGACATAGACCTAGTGTTGAGTCCCAGTCTGTTGTTAACCTGACATAGACCTAGTGTTGAGTCCCAGTCTGTTGTTAACCTGACGTAGACCTAGTGTTGAGTCCCAGTCTGTTGTTAACCTGACGTAGACCTAGTGTTGAGTCCCAGTCTGTTGTTAACCTGACATAGACCTAGTGTTGAGTCCCAGTCTGTTGTTAACCTGACATAGACCTAGTGTTGAGTCCCAGTCTGTTGTTAACCTGACATAGACCTAGTGTTGAGTCCAGTGTTGACAATGACAGCAGTGGGGCTAGCAAGAGCACAAAAACATCTGGGACAGGCTAGCACTGTAGTGTGTTGGCCCCTAACCCTGTGTGTGTTTCTCTCTTCCTCTCTCTTCCTTTCGCTCTCTTCCTCCCTCTTCCCCTCTCTCTTCCTCTTCCCCTCTCTCGCGCTCTTCCTCTTCCCCTCGCTTCCTCTTCCTCTCTCAATTCAATTCAAGGGGCTTTATTGGCATGGGAAACATGTTAACATTGCCAAAGAAAGTGAGGTAGATAATATACAAAAGTGAAATCAACAGTCTCTCTCTCTCTCTCTTCCTCCCCCCCGCCCCCCAGGGAGGTTACTTCCCTGAGCATGTGAAGTCTATGAGCAGTCTGAGATGGCTGAAACTCAACAGGACCGGCCTGTGTTATCTGCCAGAGGAGGTGGCTGCACTGCAGAAACTGGTGAGTACAGACTGTGGTGTGTAGGGCCTATTTAGTCCACTTCAGGAACTGGTGAGTACAGACTGTGATGTGTAGGGCCGACCCCATTTAGTCCACTACAGGAACTGGTGAGTTCAGACTGTGATGTGTAGGGCCGACCCCATTTAGTCCACTACAGGAACTGGTGAGTACAGACTGTGATGTGTAGAGCCGACCCCATTTAGTCCACTACAGAACCTGGTGAGTACAGACTGATGTGTAGGACTGCATGTGTTGATTGTTGCCTGATTACACATGGAAGTAGGTCTATAGACTACCTGATTACACATGGAAGTAGGTCTATAGACTACCTGATTACACATGGAAGTAGGTCTATAGACTACCTGATTACACGTGGAAGTAGGTCTATAGACTACCAGATTACACGTGGAAGTAGGTCTATAGACTACCTGATTACACGTGGAAGTAGGTCTATAGACTACCTGATTACACGTGGAAGTAGGTCTATAGACTACCTGATTACACGTGGAAGTAGGTCTATAGACTACCTGATTACACGTGGAAGTAGGTCTATAGACTACCTGATTACACGTGGAAGTAGGTCTATAGACTACCTGATTACACGTGGAAGTAGGTCTATAGATGTGTCCGTTTTGGGATCTGATAGTTCTTCTGATTTGGCTCAACTCTCCACCACTAATGAGAAGGTTTTCTTCACCTCAATCAGCAAGTAAATCTAGTCTGTTTTTATATCTACTGAGAATGATTAGTTCCTCAACGTTGTGTGTGTGCCTCAG
>NW_024608126.1:17500-50036 GCF_018296145.1 Oncorhynchus tshawytscha
CTCTGTGAGTCACAACAGCCTGTACTCTACATGGAGAGCTGTCCAGCCTGCCGAACCTCAGGGTAACACACACACACACACACACACTTTCTGAGATGGGTTCAGGTGTGGAAAGGTCAACTTTGTTTCATGTTTTTAAGGCGGTGGTTGCCCGGGCCAACAACCTGAAGAACTCTGGAGTTCCTGATGACATCTTTCAGCTGGACGACCTCTCAGTCCTGGTGAGGAGATCTGTCTGTCTGTCTGTCTGTCTGTCTGTCTGTCTGTCTGTCTGTCTGGATGACCTCAGTCCTGGTGAGGAGATCTGTCTGTGTCTCTTTCGAGATATCCTTCTCTCTCCATCTCTCTTTCTTTCTTTCCAGATATCCTTCTGTCTCCATCTCTCTCCAGGTGGTAATTGCCCATTAATCATAGAACAGTCTGTTCATGATCTGTTTTGTATGTTATTCTACTGATGTTCTGCGTTCTACTGATGTTCTATGTTATTCTGTGTTCTTCAGGACCTGAGCTTCAACCAGCTGACTGAGATCCCCGAGACCTGGAGAACTCCAAGAACATGCTGGTGCTCAACCTCAGCCACAACAGGTAGAACCCCTTATAACCTCTAATAACCTCAGCTACAACAGGCAGAACCTCTTATAATATGTTATAATAGGTGACTAACAGGCCTTATAACCTCAGCCACAACCTGTATAACCTCTAACAGGTGGCATACATGCCTTACAACCTCTAATAACAACCTCAGCCACAACAGGTAGAACCTCTAACCTCTAACAACAACCTCAGCCACAACAGGTAGAACCTCTAACAGGTGGCATACATGCCTTATAACCTCTACTAACAACCTCAGCCACAACAGGTAGAACCTCTTATAACCTCTAATAACCTCAGCCACAACAGGTAGAATCTCTATGTTATAACAGGTGACTAACAGGCCTTATAACCTCTAATAACCTCAGCCACAACAGGTAGAATCTCTTATATGTTATAACAGGTGACTAACAGGCCTTATAACCTCTAACAACCTCAGCCACAACAGGTAGAATCTCTATGTTATAACAGGTCACTAACGGGCCTTATAACTTAAGCTATAACAGGATATAAATATATCATACATACAGTGCCTTCTGAAAGTATTCAGACCCCTTGACTTTTTCCGCATTTCGTTACGTTACAGCCTTATTTTAAAATTGATTAAATATTATTTTGTCTCTTACACACAATGCCCTATAAGGACATCACAATGCCCTATAAGGACATCACAATGCCCTATAAGGACATCACAATGCCCTATAAGGACATCACAATGCCCTATAAGGACATGGCAATACCCTATAAGGACATCACAATACCCTATAAGGACATGGCAATACCCTATAAGGACATGGCAATACCCTATAAGGACATGGCAATACCCTATAAGGACATGGCAATACCCTATAAGGACATGGCAATACCCTATAAGGACATGGCAATACCCTATAAGGACATGGCAATACCCTATAAGGACATGGCAATACCCTATAAGGACATGGCAATACCCTATAAGGACATGGCAATACCCTATAAGGACATGGCAATACCCTATAAGGACATGGCAATACCCTATAAGGACATGGCAATACCCTATAAGGACATGGCAATACCCTATAAGGACATGGCAATACCCTATAAGGACATGGCAATACCCTATAAGGACAAAGTGAATACAGGTTTTTAGAACTGTTTGCAATGTATTAAAAATAAAGAACTGAAATACCTTCTTTACATAAGTATTCAGACTCTTTGCTATGAGATGGGAAATGAAGCTGAACTGCTTCCTGTTTCTGTTGATCATCCTTGATGTTTCTACAACTGGATTCTCTTTGGCCTGAATGTCAAGTGTCACGTCTGGAGGAAACCTGGCACCATCCTTACTGTGAAGCATGGTGGTGGCAGCATCCCTACGGTGAAGCAGGGTGGCAGCATCCCTATGGTGAAGCATGGTGGTGGCAGCATCATGCTGTTAGGATGTTTTTCAGCAGCAGGGACTGGGAGACTAGTCAGGGTCGAGGGAAAGATAAATGGAGAAAAGTACAAAGAGATCTTGATGTAAACCTGCTCCAGACCTCAGACTGGGGTCGAAGGTTCACCTTCCAACAGGATAATGACCCTAAGCACACAGCCAACACAACACAGATGTGGCTTCGGGACAAGTCTCTGAATGTCCATGTGGCCCCAAGCAGAGCCCAAATTTCAATCCGATGGAACATCTCTGGAGAGACCTGAAAATATCTGTGCAGCGACGCTCCCCATCCAACCTGACAGAGCTTGAGAGGATCTGCAGAGAAGAATGGGAGAGACTCCAAATACAGGTGTACCAAGCTTGTAGTGCCATACCCAAGAAGACTCTAGGCTTTAATCCCTGCCAAAGGTTCTTCAACAAAGTACTGAGTAAAGGGTCAGAATACCTATGTATATGTGATATTTCAGTGTTTTATTTGTAAATATTAGCAAACATTAATAAAAACCAGTTTTTGCTTTTGTCATTATGGGGTATTGTGTGTAGATCGATTAGGTGGAAAAAACAATTGAATTCATTTGAAAATAAGGCTGTAACGTGAAAAAGTCAAGGGGTCTGAATACTTTCCGAAGGCACTGTATCGTAGATTATTCTCCTCCTCCCAGCATCAATGCCATCCCTAACCAGTTGTTTATCAACCTGCCTTATAACCTAATACCGACCCTCCTCCTCCTCCCAGCATCGATGCCATCCCTAACCAGTTGTTTATCAACCTGCCTTATAACCTAATACCGACCCTCCTCCACCTCCCAGCATCGATGCCATCCCTAACCAGTTGTTTATCAACCTGCCTTATAACCTAATACCGACCCTCCTCCTCCCAGCATCGATGCCATCCCTAACCAGTTGTTCATTAACCTGCCTTATAACCTAATACCAACCCTCCTCCTCCTCCTCCCAGCATCGATGCCATCCCTATCCAGTTGTTTATCATCCTGCCTTATAACCTAATACCGACCCTCCTCCTCCTCCTCCCAGCATCGATGCCATCCCTAACCAGTTGTTCATCAACCTGACTGACCTGCTGTACCTGGACCTGAGTGACAACAAGCTGGACAGCCTCCCCCTCAGATGAGACGCCTCGTCCACCTGCAGACCCTCATCCTGAACAACAATCCCCTGATGCACGCCCAGCTACGGTACCACACATTATAACACATTATAACCATCTGAAGAATGCACGTCCAGCTACGGTACCACACATTATAACACATTATAACCATCTGAAGAATGCACGCCCAGCTACGGTACCACACATTATAACCCCTTGAGTTGCACTTAGCTATGGTACGAGACTATAACATGTTATAATCCCCTGAGGCACGCCCAGCTATATGGTTTATAACACCTAAATACACATTATTGTGTATTATTACAGAAGGTTTATAACCCCTGATGCACGCCCAGCTATAATATGAAGGTTTATAACCCCTGATGTACACCCAGCTATAATATGAAGGTTTATAACCCCTGATGTACGCCCAGCTATAATATGAAGGTTTATAACCCCTGATGCACGCCCAGCTATAATATGAAGGTTTATAACACCTTAATACACATTATAACCCCTGATGCACGCCCAGCTATATGGTTTATAACACCTTAATACACATTATAACCCCTGATGCATGCCCAGCTATAATATGAAGGTTTATAACACCTAAATACACTGTAACCCCTGATGCACGCCCAGCTATAATATGAAGGTTTATAACCCCCTGATGCACGCCCAGCTATATGGTTTATGACACCTTAATACACATTATAACCACCTGATGCACGCCCAGCTATAATATGAAGGTTTATAACCCCCTGATGCACGCCCAGCTATATGGTTTATAACACCTAAATACACTATAACCCCCTGATGCATGCCCAGCTATATGGTTTATAACACCTTAATACACTATAACCCCTGATGCACACCCAGCTATATGGTTTATAACACCTAAATACACATTATAACCCCCTGATGCATGCCCAGCTATAATATGAAGGTTTATAACACCTTAATACACATTATAACCCCTGATGCACTCCCAGCTATAATATGAAGGTTTATAACACCTTAATACACATTATAACCCCTGATGCACTCCCAGCTATAATATGAAGGTTTATAACACCTTAATACACATTATAACCCCCTGATGCACTCCCAGCTATAATATGAAGGTTTATAACACCTTAATACACATTATAACCCCTGATGCATGCCCAGCTATAATATCAAGGTTTATAACCCCCTGATGCACGCCCAGCTATAATATGAAGGTTTATAACACCTTAATACACATTATAACCCCCTGATGCACTCCCAGCTATAATATGAAGGTTTATAACACCTTAATACACATTATAACCCCCTGATGCACGCCCAGCTATAATATGAAGGTTTATAACACCTTAATACACATTATAACCCCTGATGCACGCCCAGCTATAATATGAAGGTTTATAACACCTTAATACACATTATAACCCCCTGATGCACGCCCAGCTATAATATGAAGGTTTATAACACCTTAATACACATTATAACCCCTGATGCACTCCCAGCTATAATATGAAGGTTTATAACACCTTAATACACATTATAACCCCTGATGCACGCCCAGCTATAATATGAAGGTTTATAACACCTTAATACACATTATAACCCCTGATGCACGCCCAGCTATAATATGAAGGTTTATAACACCTTAATACACATTATAACCCCCTGATGCACGCCCAGCTATAATATGAAGGTTTATAACACCTTAATACACATTATAACCCCCTGATGCACGCCCAGCTATGGTACGAAGCTTTCTAAGTCCTCCTGTGTGTGAGCAGCCAGCTGCCAGCCATGGTGGCCCTCCAGACTCTCCACCTGAGGAGCACCCAGAGAACCCAGAGCAACATGCCTACCAGTCTGGAGGGACTGGTACACCTGGCAGGTAACACACACGCACACACACATCTGGCAGGTAACACACACACCTGGCAGGTAACACACACACACACACACACACACACCTGGCAGGTAACACACATACACACACTCAAGCCAAGACTAAAGTCAGGAAATGAATGTCCTTTATGTGGTCTCTCCTTAGACGTGGACCTGTCCTTCAACGACCTGAGTCGGGTTCCTGAGTGTCTCTATACGCTGAGCAGTCTGAAGCGTCTCAACCTCTCCTCGAATCAGATCTCAGAGCTCTCCCTCTGCATCGACCAATGGACTCAGCTAGAGACACTCAACCTCAGCAGGAACCAACTCACATCACTGCCTGTAAGAACATGTCTCTCTCTCATCTGTCTGTCTGTCTGTCTGTCTGTCTGTGTCTCTGTCTGTCTCTGTCTGTCTCTGTCTGTCTCTGTCTGTCTCTGTCTGTCTCTCTCTCTGTCTCTCTCTCTGTCTGTCTGTCTGTCTGTCTGTCTGTCTGTGTCTCTGTCTGTCTCTGTCTGTCTCTGTCTGTCTCTGTCTGTGTCTCTGTCTGTCTGTCTCTCTGTCTCTGTCTGTGTCTCTGTCTGTCTCTCTGTCTCTGTCTGTCTGTCTGTCTGTGTCTCTGTCTGTCTGTGTCTGTCTCTCTGTCTGTCTGTGTCTGTGTCTGTCTCTCTGTCTGTCTGTCTGTCTGTGTCTCTGTCTGTCTGTCTGTCTGTCTGTCTGTCTGTCTGTCTGTCTGTCTGTCTGTCTGTCTGTCTGTCTGTGTCTGTCTCTCTGTCTGTCTCTCTCTCTCTCGTCTCTCTGTCTGTCTGTGTCTGTCTCTCTGTCTGTCTCTCTCTCTCGTCTCTCTGTCTGTGTCTGTCTGTCTGTCTGCCTGTGTCTGTCTCTCTCTCTCTCTCTGTCTCTGTCTCTGTCTGTCTGTGTCTCTGTCTGTCTGTGTCTGTCTCTCTCTCTGTCTCTGTCTCGCTCTGACATTATAACACCCTAATACACATTATAACCCCTTGTACTTAGCTATGGTACGACCCTTTATAACATGTTATAACCCACTGGTGCACGTCCAGCTATATAAACATAACACTCAGAACAGGTTTTCCATAAGATAGACATTTCAAGGTTTATATAATCAGCTTTGTACAGTGTTTTAGCAATGTGAAAATAGTTGTAGTATGAATAGTGGGGGAAGATAAATAAACAGATAATTATGGGGTGTATTTGCAATGTTTGTTCTCCACTGGTTTCCCTGTTCTCATGGCAACGGGCCACACATCGTGCTGCTGTGACGGCACATTTGTGGTATTTCACCTCACAGATATGGGAGTTTATCAATGTTGGATTTGTTTTCTAATTCTTTGTGTGTCTGTGTAATCGTGTCTCTAATATGGTCATATATTTGGCAGGAGGTTAGGAAGTGCAGATCAGTTTCCACCTCAATTTCGACACCTGTTTTTTTTGCTTTGTCATTGTGGGGTAGATTGATTAGGGGGGCATTTTAATCAATTTTAGAGGTACTGGTTGTTAGTCCCAGGACAACCATGGTATTTCCTGTCCCAGGTAGCTGGGCAGGTTCAACCATGGTATTTCCTGTTCCAGGTAGTTGGACATGATTAACCATGGTATTTCCTGTCCCAGGTAGCTGGGCAGGTTCAACCATGGTATTTCCTGTTCCAGGTAGTTGGACATGATTAACCATGGTATTTCCTGTCCCAGGTAGCTGGGCAGGTTCAACCATGGTATTTCCTGTCCCAGGTAGTTGGACCATTGGACATGATCAACCATGGTATTTCCTGTTCCAGGTAGTTGGACATGATTAACCATGGTATTTCCTGTCCCAGGTAGTTGGACATGTTCAACCATGGTATTTCCTGTCCCAGGTAGTTGGACATGTTCAACCATGGTATGTCCTGTCCCAGGTAGTTGGACATGATTAACCATGGTATTTCCTGTCCCAGGTAGTTGGACCATTGGACATGTTCAACCATGGTATTTCCTGTCCCAGGTAGTTGGACATGTAGACCTTGATCTGTTGGGGACAGTAGGTCATCTGATCTGTTGGGGACAGTAGGTCATCTGATCTGTTGGTGACAGTAGGTCATCTGGGTAGACCTTGATATGTTGGACAGTAGGTCATCTGGGTAGACCTTGATCTGTTGGACAGTAGGTCATCTGATCTGTTGGTGACAGTAGGTTATCTGATCTGTTTGGGACAGTAGGTCATCTGGGTAGACCTTGATATGTTGGTGACAGTAGGTCATCTGATCTGTTGGTGACAGTAAGACATCTGGATAGACCTGGATCTGTTGGGGACAGTAGCTCATCTGGGTAGACCTGGATCTGTTGGGGACAGTAGCTCATCTGGGTAGACCTGGATCTGTTGGGGACAGTAGCTCATCTGGGTAGACCTGGATCTGTTGGTGATAGTAGCTCATCTGGGTAGACCTGGATCTGTTGTGGACAGTAGCTCATCTGGGTAGACCTGGATCTGTTGGGGACAGTAGCTCATCTGGGTAGACCTGGATCTGTTGGTGATAGTAGCTCATCTGGGTAGACCTGGATCTGTTGTGGACAGTAGCTCATCTGGGTAGACCTGGATCTGTTGGGGACAGTAGCTCATCTGGGTAGACCTGGATCTGTTGGTGATAGTAGCTCATCTGGATAGACCTGGATATGTTGGTGATAGTAGCTCATCTGGGTAGACCTGGATCTGTTGGGGACAGTAGCTCATCTGGGTAGACCTGGATCTGTTGGTGACAGTAGGTCATCTGATCTGTTGGTGACAGTAGGTCATCTGATCTGTTGGTGACAGTAAGACATCTGGATAGACCTGGATCTGTTGGGGACAGTAGCTCATCTGGGTAGACCTGAATCTGTTGGGGACAGTAGCTCATCTGGGTAGACCTGGATCTGTTGGGGACAGTAGCTCATCTGGGTAGACCTGGATCTGTTGGTGATAGTAGCTCATCTGGGTAGACCTGGATATGTTGGTGACAGTAGCTCATCGGATCTGTTGGTGACAGTAGGTCATCTGATCGGTTGGTGACAGTAGGTCATCTGATCTGTTGGGGACAGTAGCTCATCTGGGTAGACCTGGATCTGTTGGGGACAGTAGCTCATCTGATCTGTTGGGGACAGTAGCTCATCTGGGTAGACCTGGATCTGTTGGGGACAGTAGGTCATCTGGGTAGACCTGGATCTGTTGGGGACAGTAGCTCATCTGGGTAGACCTGGATCTGTTGGTGACAGTAGCTCATCTGGGTAGAGCAGCATTCTGACCTCATCTTTGAGGGTGAGTTCAGGGGCTGCAGATGGGTCCAACAACACTGCTCGTTTGTTGACGTAGACGTCACAGGTTTGGACTTAAACTGCGCCCTTTGTCTCACCCCCTGTCTCTGTCTCTCTCCAGTCTGCTATCTGTAAGCTGGGGAGGTTGAAGAAGCTTTATGTGAACAGTAACAAGCTGGACTTTGATGGAGTTCCGTCTGGCGTGGGGAAGTTATCCAGTCTGCAGGAGTTCATGGCTGCTAACAACAACCTGGAACTAATACCCGAGGGACTCTGTAGGTGGGTACCTCACGTCATACCCGAGGGACTCTGTAGGTGGGTACCTCACGTCATACCCGAGGGACTCTGTAGGTGGGTACCTCACGTCATACCCGAGGGACTCTGTAGGTGGGTACCTCACGTCATACCCGAGGGACTCTGTAGGTGGGTACCTCACGTCATACCCGAGGGACTCTGTAGGTGGGTACCTCACGTCATACCCGAGGACTCTGTAGGTGGGTACCTCACGTCATACCCAAGGGACTCTGTCGGTAGACACACACTTAAGGCGTCCGCATGCTTCCCAGCCGGTATTTCATGATGCCATTTTGTGACATGTTTTGATGTTTTGGACAGTACCTGCTGTGTAGTGGATCAACTTGTTGTTGTTGTGTAGGTGTGGGAAGCTGAAGAAGTTGGTTCTGAATAAGAATCGTCTGGTGACTCTTCCTGAAGCCATCCACTTCCTCGTCGACCTAGAGGTACACACTGTCCTCTGTTCTAGATTCTAGATGTTCTGCCCTGTGTTCTAGGTTATAGATGTTTTACCCTGTGTTCTAGGTTCTAACTGTTCTAGGTGTTTTGCCCTGTGTTCTAGGTTCTAGACATTCTACCCTGTGTTCTAGGTTCAAAATGTTCTAGATGTTCTGTTCTAGGTTTTAGATGTTCTAGATGTTCTAGGTTGTAAGTGGTCTCTCCTCTGTGTGTGTTCTAGGTTCTAGATGTACGTGAGAACCCCAACCTGGTGATGCCTCCCAAGCCGGTGGACAGGACAGCAGAGTGGTACAACATCGACTTCTCTCTTCAGAACCAACTGAGACTGGCTGGAGCATCCCCTGCTGTAATATCTGCTGCAGGGGAGGTGGGTCTGGGTCCTGGGGAGGTGGGTCTGGGTCCTGGGGAGGTGGGTCTGGGTCCTGGGGAGGTGGGTCTGGGTCCTGGGGAGGTGGGTCTGGGTCCTGGGTCCTGGGGAGGTGGGTCTGGGTCCTGGGGAGGTGGGTCTGGGTCCTGGGGAGGTGGGTCTGGGTCCTGGGGAGGTGGGTCTGGGCCCGGGGGAGGTGGGTCTGGGCCCGGGGGAGGTGGGTCTGGGCCCGGGGGAGGTGGGTCTGGGTTTAGGGGAGGTGGGTCTGGGGGAGGTGGGTCTGGGGGAGGTGGGTTTAGGGGAGGTGGGTCTGGGTTTAGGGGAGGTGGGTCTGGGGGAGGTGGGTCTAGGGGAGGTGGGTCTAGGGGAGGTGGGTCTAGGGGAGGTGGGTCTGGGTCTAGGGAAGGTGGGTCTGGGTCTAGGGGAGGTGGGTCTGGGTCTAGGGAAGGTGGGTCTGGGTCTAGGGAAGGTGGGTCTGGGTCTAGGGGAGGTGGGTCTGGGTCTAGGGAAGGTGGGTCTGGGTCTAGGGAAGGTGGGTCTGGGTCTAGGGGAGGTGGGTCTGGGTCTAGGGGAGGTGGGTCTGGGTCTAGGGGAGGTGGGTCCGGGGAGGTAGGTTTAGGGGAGATGGGTCTGGGTTTAGGGGAGATGGGTCTGGGTTTAGGGGAGATGGGTCTGGGTTTAGGGGAGATGGGTCTGGGTTTAGGGGAGATGGGTCTGGGTTTAGGGGAGATGGGTCTGGGTTTAGGGGAGATGGGTCTGGGTTTAGGGGAGATGGGTCTGGGTTTAGAGGAGATGGGTCTGGGTTTAGAGGAGATGGGTCTGGGGAGGTGGGTCTGGGTCCTGGGGAGGTGGGTCTGGGTCCTGGGGAGGTGGGTCCTGGGGAGGTGGGTACTGGTCCTGGGGAGGTGGGTCTGGGCCCGGGGGAGGTGGGTCTGGGTTTAGGGGAGGTGGGTCTGGGTTTAGGGGAGGTGGGTCTGGGTTTAGGGGAGGTGGGTCTGGGTTTAGGGGAAGTGGGTCTGGGTTTAGGGAAGTGGGTCTGGGGGAGGTGGGTCTAGGGAGGTGGGTCTAGGGGAGGTGGGTCTGGGTCTAGGGAAGGTGGGTCTGGGTCTAGGGAAGGTGGGTCTGGGTCTAGGGGAGGTGGGTCTGGGTCTAGGGAAGGTGGGTCTGGGTCTAGGGGAGGTGGGTCTGGGTCTAGGGGAGGTGGGTCTAGGGGAGGTGGGTCTAGGGGAAGTGGGTCTGGGTCTAGGGGAGGTGGGTCTAGGGGAGGTGGGTCTAGGGAGGTGGGTTTAGGGGAGGTGGGTCTGGGTTTGGGGAGGTGGGTCTGGGTCTAGGGGAGATGGGTCTGGGTATAGGGTGAGGTGGGTCTAGGGGAGGTGGGTCTAGGGGGTGGGTCTGGGTGAGGTGGGTCTGGGTTTAGGGGAGGTGGGTCTGGGTTTAGGGAGGTGGGTCTGGGTTTAGGGGAGGTGGGTCTGGGTGAGGTGGGTCTGGGTTTAGGGGAGATTGGTCTGGGTGAGGTGGGTCTAGGGGAGGTGGGTCTGGGTGAGGTGGGTCTGGGTTTAGGGGAGGTGGGTCTGGGTTTAGGGGAGGTGGGTCTGGGTTTAGGGGAGGTGGGTCTGGGTTTAGGGGAGGTGGGTCTGGGTGAGGTGGGTCTGGGTTTAGGGGAGATGGGTCTGGGTGAGGTGGGTCTGGGGGAGGTGGGTCTGGGTGAGGTGGGTCTGGGTTTAGGGGAGGTGGGTCTGGGTTTAGGGGAGGTGGGTCTGGGTTTAGGGGAGGTGGGTCTGGGTTTAGGGGAGGTGGGTCTGGGTGAGGTGGGTCTGGGTTTAGGGGAGATGGGTCTGGGTGAGGTGGGTCTAGGGGAGGTGGGTCTAGGGAGGTGGGTCTGGGTTTGGGGGAGGTGAAATTTCCCCCCCCACTGCTACACACTGATACTCTGTCCATCCAGACCTGTCTGTGGACCAGACAGAGAAATGCACTGACTTGCTTTAGATACGCTCAATACATTTTGTGTGTGTTTGTGTGTGTAGGGGCCAGCCCACGGGACCCCCTGGCGAGGAAGATGAGGCTGAGGAGGAGGAAGGACAGTAGTCAAGACGACCAGGCTAAACAGGTCCTCAAGGGGATGAGTGATGTCACACAAGAGAAGAATAAGAGTTTTGAGGTAGGGAGGGGTGGTGGGGTTGGATGGAGAAGAGAGGGGGTGGATGGAGTAGAGGGGGGATGGGGGTTTGGAAGAGAGGGAGGGGTAGATTGAGGAGAGAGAGAGGGAGGGGTGGATGGATGGAGGAGAGTGAGGGAGGGGTGGATGAGGGAGAGAGGTATTCCTAGATTGAAAGGAGCTAGTCCTCCTAGATTTACACCCACCAGCATCCTCTGTTGGGAATGTGCCAATGACATGCTCCAAATGAAACCCAGCCCTTACTGTGTGTGTGGTGGTGTGTGTGTGTGTGTGTGTGTGTGTGTGTGTGTGTGTGTGTGTGTGTGTGTGTGTAGGAGAACGGCGATCAGAAGTATGGGGAACTGAATGCGTCATTGGGACACACGCGTCGTTGGGACAAGAGTCTGGAGAAACCACAGCTGGACTACTCTGAGTTCTTCATGGAGGACGTAGGACAGGTAGGCCCAGCGGCGTTCAGGTTTTAGCCGGGCTAGTCCGTCGTCCTGCCCCTGAACAAGGCAGTTAACCTCCTGTTCCCCGGTAGGCCGTCGTCCTGCCCCTGAACAAGGCAGTTAACCTCCTGTTCCCGGTAGGCCGTCGTCCTGCCCCTGAACAAGGCAGTTAACCTCCTGTTCCCCGGTAGACCGTCGTTCTGCCCCTGAACAAGGCAGTTAACCTCCTGTTCCCCGGTAGGCCGTCGTCCTGCCCCTGAACAAGGCAGTTAACCTCCTGTTCCCGGTAGGCCGTCGTCCTGCCCCTGAACAAGGCAGTTAACCTCCTGTTCCCCGGTAGGCCGTCGTGCTGCCCCTGAACAAGGCAGTTAACCCACTGTTCCCCGGTAGGCCGTCGTCCTGCCCCTGAACAAGGCAGTTAACCCACTGTTCCCCGGTAGGCCGTCGTCCTGCCCCTGAACAAGGCAGTTAACCTCCTGTTCCCCGGTAGGCCGTCGTCCTGCCCCTGAACAAGGCAGTTATCCTCCTGTTCCCCGGTAGGCCGTCGTCCTGCCCCTGAACAAGGCAGTTAACCTCCTGTTCCCCGGTAGGCCGTCGTCCTGCCCCTGAACAAGGCAGTTAACCCACTGTTCCCCGGTAGGCCGTCGTCCTGCCCCTGAACAAGGCAGTTAACCTCCTGTTCCCCGGTAGGCCGTCGTCCTGCCCCTGAACAAGGCAGTTAACCTCCTGTTCCCCGGTAGGCCGTCGTCCTGCCCCTGAACAAGGCAGTTAACCTCCTGTTCCCCGGTAGGCCGTCGTCCTGCCCCTGAACAAGGCAGTTAACCTCCTGTTCCCCGGTAGGCCGTCGTCCTGCCCCTGAACAAGGCAGTTAACCTCCTGTTCCCCGGTAGGCCGTCGTCCTGCCCCTGAACAAGGCAGTTAACCTCCTGTTCCCCGGTAGGCCGTCGTCCTGCCCCTGAACAAGGCAGTTAACCTCCTGTTCCCCGGTAGACCGTCGTTCTGCCCCTGAACAAGGCAGTTAACCTCCTGTTCCCCGGTAGGCCGTCGTCCTGCCCCTGAACAAGGCAGTTAACCTCCTGTTCCCCGGTAGGCCGTCGTCCTGCCCCTGAAAAAGGCAGTTAACCTCCTGTTCCCCGGTAGGCCGTCGTCCTGCCCCTGAACAAGGCAGTTAACCTCCTGTTCCCCGGTAGGCCGTCGTCCTGCCCCTGAACAAGGCAGTTAACCTCCTGTTCCCCGGTAGGCCGTCGTCGCCATTATGGCTCTAATCTGATAGGGGGTAGATGTCTCCATTATGGCTCTAATCTGATAGGGGGGTAGATGTCTCCATTATGGCTCTAATCTGATAGTGGGGGGGGGTAGATGTCTCCATTATGGCTCTAATCTGATAGTGGGGGGTAGATGTCTCCATTATGGCTCTAATCTGATAGTGGGGGGTAGATGTCTCCATTATGGCTCTAATCTGATAGTGGGGGGTAGATGTCTCCATTATGGCTCTAATCTGATAGTGGGGGGTAGATGTCTCCATTATGGCTCTAATCTGATGGGGGGGTAGATGTCTCCATTATGGCTCTAATCTGATGGGGGGTAGATGTCTCCATTATGGCTCTAATCTGATAGGGGGTAGATGTCTCCATTATGGCTCTAATCTGATAGTGGGGGGAGATGTCTCCATTATGGCTCTAATCTGATGTCTCCATTATGGCTCTAATCTGATAGGGGGTAGATGTCTCCATTATGGCTCTAATCTGATGTCTCCATTATGGCTCTAATCTGATAGGGGGTAGATGTCTCCATTATGGCTCTAATCTGATAGGGGGTAGATGTCTCCATTATGGCTCTAATCTGATGGGGGGGTAGATGTCTCCATTATGGCTCTAATCTGATAGTGGGGGGTAGATGTCTCCATTATGGCTCTAATCTGATAGTGGGGGGTAGATGTCTCCATTATGGCTCTAATCTGATAGGGGGTAGATGTCTCCATTTTGGCTCTAATCTGATAGGGGGTAGATGTCTCCATTTTGGCTCTAATCTGATAGGGGGTAGATGTCTCCATTTTGGCTCTAATCTGATAGGGGGTAGATGTCTCCATTTTGGCTCTAATCTGATAGGGGGTAGATGTCTCCATTTTGGCTCTAATCTGATAGGGGGTAGATGTCTCCATTTTGGCTCTAATCTGATAGGGGGTAGATGTCTCCATTATGGCTCTAATCTGATGTCTCCATTATGGCTCTAATCTGATAGGGGGGTAGATGTCTCCATTATGGCTCTAATCTGATAGGGGGTAGATGTCTCCATTATGGCTCTAATCTGATAGGGGGGTAGATGTCTCCATTATGGCTCTAATCTGATAGGGGGGTAGATGTCTCCATTATGGCTCTAATCTGATAGGGGGTAGATGTCTCCATTATGGCTCTAATCTGATAGGGGGGTAGATGTCTCCATTATGGCTCTAATCTGATAGGGGGTAGATGTCTCCATTATGGCTCTAATCTGATAGGGGGGTAGATGTCTCCATTATGGCTCTAATCTGATAGGGGGGTAGATGTCTCCATTATGGCTCTAATCTGATAGTGGGGGGGGTAGATGTCTCCATTATGGCTCTAATCTGATAGTGGGGGGTAGATGTCTCCATTATGGCTCTAATCTGATAGTGGGGGGGGTAGATGTCTCCATTATGGCTCTAATCTGATAGTGGGGGGTAGATGTCTCCATTATGGCTCTAATCTGATAGTGGGGGGTAGATGTCTCCATTATGGCTCTAATCTGATAGTGGGGGGTAGATGTCTCCATTATGGCTCTAATCTGATAGTGGGGGGGGTAGATGTCTCCATTATGGCTCTAATCTGATAGTGGGGGGAGGTAGATGTCTCCATTATGGCTCTAATCTGATAGGGGGTAGATGTCTCCATTTTGGCTCTAATCTGATAGGGGGGTAGATGTCTCCATTTTGGCTCTAATCTGATAGGGGGTAGATGTCTCCATTTTGGCTCTAATCTGATAGGGGGTAGATGTCTCCATTTTGGCTCTAATCTGATAGGGGGTAGATGTCTCCATTTTGGCTCTAATCTGATAGGGGGTAGATGTCTCCATTTTGGCTCTAATCTGATAGGGGGTAGATGTCTCCATTTTGGCTCTAATCTGATAGGGGGTAGATGTCTCCATTATGGCTCTAATCTGATAGGGGGTAGATGTCTCCATTATGGCTCTAATCTGATAGGGGGGTAGATGTCTCCATTATGGCTCTAATCTGATAGGGGGGTAGATGTCTCCATTATGGCTCTAATCTGATAGGGGGTAGATGTCTCCATTATGGCTCTAATCTGATAGGGGGGTAGATGTCTCCATTATGGCTCTAATCTGATAGGGGGTGGGGTAGATGTCTCCATTATGGCTCTAATCTGATGTCTCCATTATGGCTCTAATCTGATAGGGGGGTAGATGTCTCCATTATGGCTCTAATCTGATAGGGGGTAGATGTCTCCATTATGGCTCTAATCTGATAGGGGGGTAGATGTCTCCATTATGGCTCTAATCTGATAGGGGGTAGATGTCTCCATTATGGCTCTAATCTGATAGGGGGGTAGATGTCTCCATTATGGCTCTAATCTGATAGGGGCGGGGGGTAGATGTCTCCATTATGGCTCTAATCTGATAGGGGGCGGGGGTAGATGTCTCCATTATGGCTCTAATCTGATAGGGGGGTAGATGTCTCCATTATGGCTCTAATCTGATAGGGGGGTAGATGTCTCCATTATGGCTCTAATCTGATAGGGGGGTAGATGTCTCCATTATGGCTCTAATCTGATAGGGGGGTAGATGTCTCCATTATGGCTCTAATCTGATAGGGGGTAGATGTCTCCATTATGGCTCTAATCTGATAGTGGGGGGTAGATGTCTCCATTATGGCTCTAATCTGATAGTGGGGGGGGTAGATGTCTCCATTATGGCTCTAATCTGATAGTGGGGGGGGTAGATGTCTCCATTATGGCTCTAATCTGATAGTGGGGGGTAGATGTCTCCATTATGGCTCTAATCTGATAGTGGGGGGTAGATGTCTCCATTATGGCTCTAATCTGATAGTGGGGGGGTAGATGTCTCCATTATGGCTCTAATCTGATAGTGGGGGGTAGATGTCTCCATTATGGCTCTAATCTGATAGTGGGGGGTAGATGTCTCCATTATGGCTCTAATCTGATAGTGGGGGGTAGATGTCTCCATTATGGCTCTAATCTGATAGTGGGGGGTGGGGGTAGATGTCTCCATTATGGCTCTAATCTGATAGTGGGGGGTAGATGTCTCCATTATGGCTCTAATCTGATAGTGGGGGGTAGATGTCTCCATTATGGCTCTAATCTGATAGTGGGGGGTAGATGTCTCCATTATGGCTCTAATCTGATAGTGGGGGGTAGATGTCTCCATTATGGCTCTAATCTGATAGTGGGGGGTAGATGTCTCCATTATGGCTCTAATCTGATAGGGGGTAGATGTCTCCATTATGGCTCTAATCTGATAGGGGGGGGTAGATGTCTCCATTATGGCTCTCTTCTGATAGTGGGGGGTAGATGTCTCCATTATGGCTCTAATCTGATAGTGGGGGTAGATGTCTCCATTATGGCTCTAATCTGATAGTGGGGGGGTAGATGTCTCCATTATGGCTCTAATCTGATAGGGGGTGTAGATGTCTCCATTATGGCTCTAATCTGATAGGGGGTTAGATGTCTCCATTATGGCTCTAATCTGATAGGGGAGGAGGTTTGTGTTTGAGCGTGTGTGTGCAGTTGTACTGTTCTAACTTTGCTGTGTGTGTGTGTGTGTGTATAGGTTCCTGGTGTGTTTGTGTGGCAGATAGAGAACTTTGTTCCGATGCAGGTAGACGAGGCGTTCCAGGGGAAGTTCTACGAGGCTGACTGCTACATCATCCTCAAGGTAACACACACACACACACACACACACACACTGTTACATCATCCTCAAGGTAACACACACACACACACACTGTTACATCATCCTCAAGGTAACACACACACACACACTGCTACATCATCCTCAAGGTAGCACACACACACACTGCTACATCATCCTCAAGGTAACACACACACACACTGCTACATCATCCTCAAGGTAACACACACACACACTGCTACATCATCCTCAAGTTAACACACACACACACTGCTACATCATCCTCAAGGTAACACACACACACACACACACACTGCTACATCATCCTCAAGGTAACACACACACACACACACTGCTACATCATCCTCAAGGTAACACACACACACACACACACACACACACACACACACTGCTACATCATCCTCAAGGTAACACACACACACACACACACTGCTACATCATCCTCAAGGTAACACACACACACACACACACACACACTGCTACATCATCCTCAAGGTAACACACACACACACACACACACACACTGCTACATCATCCTCAAGGTAACACACACACACACACACACACACACACACTGCTACATCATCCTCAAGGTAACACACACACACACACACACACACACACACTGCTACATCATCCTCAAGGTAACACACACACACACACACACACACACACACACTGCTACATCATCCTCAAGGTAACACACACACACACTGCTACATCATCCTCAAGGTAACACACACACACACACACACACTGCTACATCATCCTCAAGGTAACACACAAACTGTACTGGTCAGGCCTGGTTGAATCTGTACTGGTCAGGCTAGCTAGCAGCACAGTACTGTTGAGGTTTGCCCTGTAAAGTGACTGGTTTAATAGTGTCTACTGTAGGGACTAGCAGTTAGTCTGAACAGAACACAGTGGTTTAATAGTGTCTACTGTAGGGACTAGCAGTTAGTCTGAACAGAACACAGTGGTTTAATAGTGTCTACTGTAGGGGCTAGCAGTTAGTCTGAACAGAACACAGTGGTTTAATAGTGTCTACTGTAGGGACTAGCAGTTAGTCTGAACAGAACACAGTGGTTTAATAGTGTCTACTGTAGGGACTAGCAGTTAGTCTGAACAGAACACAGTGGTTTAATAGTGTCTACTGTAGGGACTAGCAGTTAGTCTGTACAGAACACAGTGGTTTAATAGTGTCTACTGTAGGGACTAGCAGTTAGTCTGAACAGAACACAGTGGTTTAATAGTGTCTACTGTAGGGACTAGCAGTTAGTCTGAACAGAACACAGTGGTTTAATAGTGTCTACTGTAGGGACTAGCAGTTAGTCTGTACAGAACACAGTGGTTTAATAGTGTCTACTGTAGGGACTAGCAGTTAGTCTGAACAGAACACAGTGGTTTAATAGTGTCTACTGTAGGGACTAGCAGTTAGTCTGTACAGAACACAGTGGTTTAATAGTGTCTACTGTAGGGACTAGCAGTTAGTCTGAACAGAACACAGTGGTTTAATAGTGTCTACTGTAGGGACTAGCAGTTAGTCTGAACAGAACACAGTGGTTTAATAGTGTCTACTGTAGGGACTAGCAGTTAGTCTGTACAGAACACAGTGGTTTAATAGTGTCTACTGTAGGGACTAGCAGTTAGTCTGTACAGAACACAGTGGTTTAATAGTGTCTACTGTAGGGACTAGCAGTTAGTCTGAACAGAACACAGTGGTTTAATAGTGTCTACTGTAGGGACTAGCAGTTAGTCTGAACAGAACACCACACAGTGGTTTAATAGTGTCTACTGTAGGGACTAGCAGTTAGTCTGAACAGAACACAGTGGTTTAATAGTGTCTACTGTAGGGACTAGCAGTTAGTCTGAACAGAACACAGTGGTTTAATAGTGTCTACTGTAGGGACTAGCAGTTAGTCTGAACAGAACAGTGGTTTAATAGTGTCTACTGTAGGGACTAGCAGTTAGTCTGAACAGAACACAGTGGTTTAATAGTGTCTACTGTAGGGACTAGCAGTTAGTCTGAACAGAACACAGTGGTTTAATAGTGTCTACTGTAGGGACTAGCAGTTAGTCTGTACAGAACACAGTGGTTTAATAGTGTCTACTGTAGGGACTAGCAGTTAGTCTGAACAGAACACAGTGGTTTAATAGTGTCTACTGTAGGGACTAGCAGTTAGTCTGAACAGAACACAGTGGTTTAATAGTGTCTACTGTAGGGACTAGCAGTTAGTCTGAACAGAACACAGTGGTTTAATAGTGTCGACTGTAGGGGCTAGCAGTTAGTCTGAACAGAACACAGTGGTTTAATAGTGTCTACTGTAGGGACTAGCAGTTAGTCTGTACAGAACAGTGGTTTAATAGTGTCTACTGTAGGGACTAGCAGTTAGTCTGTACAGAACACAGTGGTTTAATAGTGTCTACTGTAGGGACTAGCAGTTAGTCTGAACAGAACACAGTGGTTTAATAGTGTCTACTGTAGGGACTAGCAGTTAGTCTGAACAGAACACAGTGGTTTAATAGTGTCTACTGTAGGGACTAGCAGTTAGTCTGAACAGAACACAGTGGTTTAATAGTGTCTACTGTAGGGACTAGCAGTTAGTCTGAACAGAACACAGTGGTTTAATAGTGTCTACTGTAGGGACTAGCAGTTAGTCTGAACAGAACACAGTGGTTTAATAGTGTCTACTGTAGGGACTAGCAGTTAGTCTGAACAGAACACAGTGGTTTAATAGTGTCTACTGTAGGGACTAGCAGTTAGTCTGTACAGAACACAGTGGTTTAATAGTGTCTACTGTAGGGACTTGCAGTTAGTCTGTACAGAACACAGTGGTTTAATAGTGTCTACTGTAGGGACTAGCAGTTAGTCTGAACACCACACAGTGGTTTAATAGTGTCTACTGTAGGGACTAGCAGTTAGTCTGAACAGAACAGTGGTTTAATAGTGTCTACTGTAGGGACTAGCAGTTAGTCTGTACAGAACACAGTGGTTTAATAGTGTCTACTGTAGGGACTAGCAGTTAGTCTGAACAGAGCACTGTGAAGCCTCATTTCTATGAGACAACATATGATTTCATATTGTACTGTTATGTAGTTATGTAGTAACCTAGTAACTCCCCCTCCTCTGAACCCCCACCCCTCCTCTGAACCCCCACCTCCTCAAACCCCCTACCCCTCCTCTGAACCCCCCCCCCACGCCTCCTCTACCCCTCCTCTGAACCCCCGCACCCCTCCTCTACCCCCTCTTCCTCAAACCCCCCCCCCCTCCCCCACCCCTCCTCCCCCCCCTCCTCTGCACCCATCCTCTACCCCCTCCTCCTCCTCTGAACCCCCTACCCCACCCCTCCTACCCCTATCCCTCCTCTAACCCCCCAGACGTTCCTGGACGACAACGGAGCCCTGAACTGGCAGATATTCTACTGGATCGGTCAGGAAGCTACGCTGGATAAGAAGGCGGGGTCTGCCATCCACGCCGTCAACCTCCGTAACTACCTGGGGGCGGAGTGTCGAACCATCAGAGAGGAGATGGGAGACGAGTCCGAGGAGTTCAGCGCTGTAGGTCCCCCACACACACACACACACACACACACACACACACGGCCTGTAGAAAACCTTGCCAACTCTTCTGCCCCACCAGGTGTTTGAAAATGACATCTCCTACATTGAGGGGGACAGCCAGCGGCTTCTATACTGTGGAGGACACACACTATACTGTCAGGTAAGGAGGAGGGGGTACACTATACTGTCAGGTAAGGAGGAGGGGGGTACACACTATACTGTCAGGTAAGGAGGAGGGGGTACACACTATACTGTCAGGTAAGGAGGAGGGGGTACACTATACTGTCAGGTAAGGAGGAGGGGGTACACACTATACTGTCAGGTAAGGAGGGGGGTACACACTATACTGTCAGGTAAGGAGGAGGGGGTACACACTATACTGTCAGGTAAGGAGGGGGGGGTACACACTATACTGTCAGGTAAGGAGGAGGGGGGTACACACTATACTGTCAGGTAAGGAGGAGGGGGGTACACACTATACTGTCAGGTAAGGAGGGGGGTACACACTATACTGTCAGGTAAGGAGGGGGGGGTACACACTACTGTCAGGTAAGGAGGGGGGGGTACACACTATACTGTCAGGTAAGGAGGAGGGGGGTACACACTATACTGTCAGGTAAGGAGGAGGGGGTACACACTATACTGTCAGGTAAGGAGGGGGGGGGGTACACACTACTGTCAGGTAAGGAGGGGGTACACACTATACTGTCAGGTGAGGAGGGGGGTACACACTACTGTCAGGTAAGGAGGGGGGGGTACACACTATACTGTCAGGTAAGGAGGAGGGGGGTACACACTATACTGTCAGGTAAGGAGGAGGGGGGTACACACTATACTGTCAGGTGAGGAGGGGGGTACACACTATACTGTCAGGTGAGGAGGGGGTACACACTACTGTCAGGTAAGGAGGGGGGTACACACTATACTGTCAGGTAAGGAGGAGGGGGGTACACACTATACTGTCAGGTAAGGAGGAGGGGGGTACACACTATACTGTCAGGTAAGGAGGAGGGGGGTACACACTATACTGTCAGGTAAGGAGGAGGGGGTACACACTATACTGTCAGGTAAGGAGGGGGGGTACACACTACTGTCAGGTAAGGAGGGGGGTACACACTATACTGTCAGGTAAGGAGGAGGGGGTACACTATACTGTCAGGTAAGGAGGAGGAGGGGGGTACACTATACTGTCAGGTAAGGAGGAGGGGGTACACACTATACTGTCGGGTAAGGAGGAGGGGGTACACACTACTGTCAGGTAAGGAGGAGGGGGTACACACTATACTGTCGGGTAAGGAGGAGGGGGTACACACTACTGTCAGGTAAGGAGGAGGGGGGTACACACTATACTGTCAGGTGAGGAGGAGGAGGGGGTACACACTATACTGTCAGGTAAGGAGGAGGGGGTACACACTATACTGTCAGGTAAGGAGGAGGGGGTACACACTATACTGTCAGGTAAGGAGGGGGGTACACACTACTGTCAGGTAAGGAGGGGGGTACACACTATACTGTCAGGTGAGGAGGAGGCGGGGTACACACTATACTGTCAGGTAAGGAGGGGGGTACACACTATACTGTCAGGTAAGGAGGGGGGTACACACTATACTGTCAGGTAAGGAGGGGGACTGTGTGGGGGTGTACCAACTGTGTGTGTGTGTGTGTGTGTGTGTGTGTGTGTGTGTGTGTGTGTGTGTGTGTTCCAGGTTGTATCGTGTTTATGGGAAGAAGAACATCCGTCTGGAGTCGGTTCCTCTGAAGGCCTCGTCCCTGGACCCACGGTGAGTTCTGTTGTCATGGAGATGGACAGTCTGTTTTAGCATGGACAGCACCATGGAGGGTTTTACAGACTGACAACACTGTTGTCATGGAGATGGACAGTCTGTTTTAGCATGGACAGCACCATGGAGGGCTTTACAGACTGACAACACTGTTGTCATGGAGATGGACAGTCTGTTTTAGCATGGACAGCACCATGGAGGGCTTTACAGACTGACAACACTGTTGTCATGGAGATGGACAGTCTGTTTTATGGTTCCTATAGTTCTAATGTTCTGTGTTCCTGTAGTTCTAATGTTCTGTGTTCCTGTAGTTCTAATGTTCTGTGTTCCTATAGTTCTAATGTTCTGTGTTCCTATAGTTCTAATGTTCTGTGTTTAATGCTCTGTGTTCCTGAAGTTCTAATGTTCTGTGTTCCTATAGTTCTAATGTTCTGTGTTCCTATAGTTCTAATGTTCTGTGTTTAATGCTCTGTGTTCCTGTAGTTCTAATGTTCTGTGTTCCTGTAGTTCTAATGTTCTGTGTTCCTGTAGTTCTAATGTTCTGTGTTCCTGTAGTTCTAATGTTCTGTGTTTAATGCTCTGTGTTCCTGATGTTCTGTGTTCCTATAGTTCTAATGTTCTGTGTTCCTGTAGTTCTAATGTTCTGTGTTCCTGTAGTTCTAATGTTCTGTGTTTAATGCTCTGTGTTCCTGAAGTTCTAATGTTCTGTGTTGCTATAGTTCTAATGTTCTGTGTTCCTATAGTTCTAATGTTCTGTGTTCCTGAAGTTCTAATGTTCTGTGTTCCTATAGTTCTAATGTTCTGTGTTCCTATAGTTCTAATGTTCTGTGTTCCTATAGTTCTAATGTTCTGTGTTCCTGTAGTTCTAATGTTCTGTGTTTAATGTTCTGTGTTCCTGAAGTTCTAATGTTCTGTGTTCCTGAAGTTCTAATGTTCTGTGTTCCTATAGTTCTAATGTTCTGTGTTCCTATAGTTCTAATGTTCTGTGTTCCTATAGTTCTAATGCTCTGTGTTCCTGTAGTTCAAATGCTCTGTGTTCCTGTAGTTGTAATGCTCTGTGTTCCTGTAGTTGTAATGCTCTGTGTTCCTGTAGTTGTAATGCTCTGTGTTCCTGTAGTTGTAATGCTCTGTGTTCCTGTAGTTGTAATGCTCTGTGTTCCTGTAGTTGTAATGCTCTGTGTTCCTGTAGTTCAAATGTTCTGTGTTCCTGTAGTTCTACTGCTCTGTGTTCCTGTAGTTCAAATGTTCTGTGTTCCTGTAGTTCTAATGCTCTGTGTTCCTGTAGGTTTGTCTTCCTGGTGGATACGGGTCTGGAGATTCTCATCTGGAGAGGAGCCAACGCTACTCTGGCCGGTACCACTAAGGCCCGGTAACTAACACACACCAACACTACTCTGGCCGGTACCACTAAGGCCCGGTAACTAACACACACCAACACTACTCTGGCCGGTACCACTAAGGCCCGGTAACTAACACACACCAACACTACTCTGGCCGGTACCACTAAGGCCCGATAACTAACACACACCAACACTACTCTGGCCGGTACCACTAAGGCCCGGTAACTAACACACACCAACACTACTCTGGCCGGTACCACTAAGGCCCGGTAACTAACACACACCAACACTACTCTGGCCGGTACCACTAAGGCCCGGTAACTAACACACACCAACACTACTCTGGCCGGTACCACTAAGGCCCGGTAACTAACACACATACAAACTGTGAAGTAAAATTTAGTCGGGCCGTCGTCCGCTGAGTCGGGGGCCGTCGTCCGCTGAGTCGGGGCCGTCGTCCGCTGAGTCGGGGCCGTCGTCCCGTCCGCTGAGTCGGGGCCGTCCGCTGAGTCGGGGCCCGCTGAGTCGGGGCCGTCCGCCCGCTGAGTCGGGGCCGTCGTCCGCTGAGTCGGGGGGGCCGTCGTCCGCTGAGTCGGGGCCGTCGGGGCCGTGAGTCCGCTGAGTCGGGCCGTCGTCCGCTGAGTCGGGGCCGTCGTCCGCTGAGTCGGGGCCGGGGCTGTTGAATGTACAGTTCTAAACACCTCACTCTGGCGTTTTTGAATTTAAACTTTATTTACACAATTGGCACAGCGTCATCTGGGTTTGGCAGTCATTGTAGATCAGAATTAGATCTCCCAATTGGCACAGCGTCATCTGGGTTTGGCAGTCATTGTTGATAAGAATTAGATCTCCCAATTGGCACAGCGTCATCTGGGTTTGGCAGTCATTGTAGATCAGAATTAGATCTCCCAATTGGCACAGCGTCATCTGGGTTTGGCAGTCATTTTAGATAAGAATTAGATCTCCCAATTGGCACAGCGTCATCTGGGTTTGGCCGTCATTGTAGATAAGAATTAGATCTCCCAATTGGCACAGCGTCATCTGGGTTTGGCCGTCATTGAAGATAAGAATTAGATCTCCCAATTGGCACAGCGTCATCTGGGTTTGGCCGTCATTGTAGATCAGAATTAGATCTCCCAATTGGCACAGCGTCATCTGGGTTTGGCCGTCATTGTAGATAAGAATTAGATCTCCCAATTGGCACAGCGTCATCTGGGTTTGGCCGTCATTGTAGATAAGAATTAGATCTCCCAATTGGCACAGCGTCATCTGGGTTTGGCCGTCATTGTAGATCAGAATTAGATCTCCCAATTGGCACAGCGTCATCTGGGTTTGGCAGTCATTGTAGATCAGAATTAGATCTCCCAATTGGCACAGCGTCATCTGGGTTTGGCCGTCATTGTAGATCAGAATTAGATCTCCCAATTGGCACAGCGTCATCTGGGTTTGGCAGTCATTGTAGATGAGAATTAGATCTTTTAACCTTTATTTAACTATGCAAGTCAGTTAAGAACAAATTCTTATTTTCCATGACGGCCAACCGGGAACAGTGGGTTAACTGGTCTAGGAACAGTGGGTGAACTGGTCTAGGAACAGTGGGTGAACTGTTCTAGGAACAGTGGGTGAACTGTTCTAGGAACAGTGGGTGAACTGGTCTAGGAACAGTGGGTGAACTGGTCTAGGAACAGTGGGTGAACTGGTCTAGGAACAGTGGGTGAACTGGTCTAGGAACAGTGGGTGAACTGGTCTAGGAACAGTGGGTGAACTGCCTTGTTCAGGGGCATCTTGCAACCCTTTGGTTACTAGTCCAATGCTCTAACCACTAGGCTACCTACCTGCTACCTGGTGTGTGTGTGCCTGCCCCTGAATGTCTCTGACTGTGTGTGTGTGTGTGTGTGTGTGTGTGTGTGTGTGTGTAGGCTGTTTGCAGAGAAGATCAATAAGAATGAGCGTAAGGGGAAGGCAGAGATCACCACCCTGCAGCAGAGTCAGGAACCTCCTAACTTCTGGGAGGTTCTGGGAGGACAACCTGAAGAGATACGCAAACACGTCCCTGATGACTTCACACCCGTACGACCCAAACTATACAAGGTACCCTCTGACCTCTAATCAGACACGCCCCTGATGACTTCACACCCGTACGACCCAAACTATACAAGGTACCCCTGACCTCTGACCCCTGACCTCTAATCAGACACGCCCCTGATGATTTCACACCTGTACGACCCAAACTATACAAGGTACCCTCTGACCTCTAATCAGACACGCCCCTGATGACTTCACACCCGCACGACCCAAACTATACAAAAGGTACCCTCTGACCCCTGACCTCTAATAAGACACGTCCCTGATGACTTCACACCCGTACGACCCAAACTATACAAAAGGTACCCTCTGACCCCTGACCTCTAATCAGACACGTCCCTGATGACTTCACACCTGTACGACCCAAACTATACAAGGTACCCTCTGACCTCTAATCAGACACGCCCCCAATGACTTCACACCCGCACGACCCAAACTATACAAGGTACCCCTGACCTCTGACCCCTGACCTCTAATCAGACACGTCCCTGATGACTTCACACCTGTACGACCCAAACTATACAAGGTACCCTCTGACCTCTAATCAGACACGTCCCTGATGACTTCACACCTGTACGACCCAAACTATACAAGGTACCCTCTGACCCCTGACCTCTAATCAGACACGTCCCTGATGATTTCACACCCATATGACCCAAACTATACAAGGTAACCCCTGACCTCTGACATCTAATTATTTAGTTGGGTCTGGGCTAATGTTGTCTAGGTGGGTCTGGGCTAATGTTGTTGTTGTCTAGGTGGGTCTGGGCTAATGTTGTTGTTGTCTAGCTGGGTCTGGGCTAATGTTGTTGTTGTCTAGCTGGGTCTGGGCTAATGTTGTTGTCTGGTCTAGCTGGGTCTGGGCTAATGTTGTCGTCTAGCTGGGTCTGGGCTAATGTTGTTGTCGTCTAGCTGGGTCTGGGCTAATGTTGTTGTCGTCTAGCTGGGTCTGGGCTAATGTTGTTGTCGTCTAGCTGGGTCTGGGCTAATGTTGTTGTCGTCTAGCTGGGTCTGGGCTAATGTTGTTGTCGTCTGGGCTAGCTGGGTCTGGGCTAATGTTGTTGTCGTCTAGCTGGGTCTGGGCTAATGTTGTTGTCGTCTAGCTGGGTCTGGGCTAATGTTGTTGTCGTCTAGCTGGGTCTGGGCTAATGTTGTTTAGGTGGGTCTGGGCTAATGTTATTGTCTAGGTGGGTCTGGGCTAATGATGTTGTCTAGGTGGGTCTGGGCTAATGCTGTTGTCTAGGTGGGTCTGGGCTAATGTTGTCTAGGTGGGTCTGGGCTAATGTTGTCTAGGTGGGTCTGGGCTCATGTTGTCTAGGTGGGTGGGTCTGGGCTAATGTTGTCTAGGTGGGTCTGGGCTAATGATGTTGTTTAGGTGGGTCTGGGATGATGTTGTCTAGGTGGGTCTGGGATGATGTTGTCTAGGTGGGTCTGGGCTAATGTTATTGTTTAGGTGGGTCTGGGCTAATGATGTTGTTTAGGTGGGTCTGGGATGATGTTGTCTAGGTGGGTCTGGGTCTGGGCTAATGTTGTTTAGGTGGGTCTGGGCTAATGTTATTGTTGTCTAGTCTGGGTCTGTGTCTGGGCTAATGTTGTTGTCTAGGTGGGTCTGGGCTAATGTTATTGTAGGTGGGTCTCTAGCTGGGTCTGGGCTAATGTTGTCTAGCTGGGTCTGTGTCTGGGCTAATGTTGTTGTCTAGCTGGGTCTGGGCTAATGTTGTTGTCTAGGTGGGTCTGGGCTAATGTTATTGTTTAGCTGGGTCTGAGCTAATGTTATTGTCTAGGTGGGTCTGGGCTAATGTTATTGTTTAGGTGGGTCTGAGTCTGGGCTAATGTTATTGTTTAGGTGGGTCTGGGTCTGGGCTAATGATGTTGTTTAGGTGGGTCTGGGTCTGGGCTAATGTTATTGTTTAGGTGGGTCTGGGCTAATGTTATTGTTTAGGTGGGTCTGGGCTAATGTTGTCTAGGTGGGTCTGGGTCTGGGCTAATGTTGTCTAGGTGGGTCTGGGCTAATGTTGTCTAGGTGGGTCTGGGCTAATGTTGTCTAGGTGGGTCTGGGCTAATGTTGTCTAGGTGGGTCTGGGCTAATGTTGTCTAGGTGGGTCTGGGCTAATGTTGTCTAGGTGGGTCTGGGCTAATGTTGTCTAGGTGGGTCTGGGCTAATGTTGTCTAGGTGGGTCTGGGCTAATGTTGTCTAGGTGGGTCTGGGCTAATGTTGTCTAGGTGGGTCTGGGCTAATGTTGTCTAGGTGGGTCTGGGCTAATGTTGTCTAGGTGGGTCTGGGCTAATGCTGTTGTCTAGGTGGGTCTGGGCTAAGGTGGGTCTGCTGTTGTCTAGGTGGGTCTGGGCTAATGCTGTTGTCTAGGTGGGTCTGGGCTAATGCTGTTGTCTAGGTGGGTCTGGGCTAATGCTGTTGTCTAGGTGGGTCTGGGTCTGGGCTCATGTTGTTGTCTAGGTGGGTCTGGGCTAATGATGTTGTCTAGGTGGGTCTGGGCTAATGATGTTGTCTAGGTGGGTCTGGGCTAATGATGTTGTCTAGGTGGGTCTGGGCTAATGATGTTGTCTAGGTGGGTCTGGGTCTGGGCTAATGTTGTTGTTTAGGTGGGTCTGGGCTAATGTTGTTGTTTAGGTGGGTCTGGGTCTGGGCTAATGATGTTGTTTAGGTGGGTCTGGGCTAATGTTGTTGTTTAGGTGGGTCTGGGATGATGTTGTTGTCTAGGTGGGTCTGGGTCTGGGCTAATGTTGTTGTCTAGGTGGGTCTGGGCTAAATGTTGTTTAGGTGGGTCTGGGCTAATGTTGTTGTTTAGGTGGGTCTGGGATGATGTTGTTGTTTAGGTGGGTCTGGGTCTGGGCTAATGTTGTTGTCTAGGTGGGTCTGGGTCTGGGCTAATGTTGTTGTCTAGGTGGGTCTGGGCTAATGTTGTTTAGGTGGGTCTGGGCTAATGTTGTTGTCTAGGTGGGTCTGGGCTAATGTTGTTTAGGTGGGTCTGGGCTAATGTTGTTTAGGTGGGTCTGGGCTAATGTTGTTGTTTAGGTGGGTCTGGGATGATGTTGTTGTTTAGGTGGGTCTGGGTCTGGGCTAATGTTGTCTAGGTGGGTCTGGGTCTGGGCTAATGTTGTCTAGGTGGGTCTGGGCTAATGTTGTTGTCTAGGTGGGTCTGGGCTAATGTTGTTGTCTAGGTGGGTCTGGGTTGATGTTGTTGTCTAGGTGGGTCTGGGTTAATGTTGTTGTCTAGGTGGGTCTGGGCTAATGCTGTTGTCTAGGTGGGTCTGGGCTAATGTTAGGTTGTTTAGGTGGGTCTGGGCTAATGTTGTTTAGGTGGGTCTGGGATGATGTTGTCTAGGTGGGTCTGGGTTAATGTTGTTGTTGTTTAGGTGGGTCTGGGCTAATGTTGTTGTTTAGGTGGGTCTGGGATGATGTTGTTGTCTAGGTGGGTCTGGGTTAATGTTGTTGTCTAGGTGGGTCTGGGCTAATGCTGTTGTCTAGGTGGGTCTGGGCTAATGTTATTGTTTAGGTGGGTCTGGGCTAATGCTGTTGTCTAGGTGGGTCTGGGCTAATGCTGTTGTCTAGGTGGGTCTGGGCTAATGTTGTTGTTTAGGTGGGTCTGGGCTAATGCTGTTGTCTAGGTGGGTCTGGGCTAATGCTGTTGTCTAGGTGGGTCTGGGCTAATGCTGTTGTCTGGGCTCATGTTGTCTAGGTGGGTCTGGGCTAATGATGTTGTTTAGGTGGGTCTGGGATGATGTTGTCTAGGTGGGTCTGGGTCTGGGCTAATGTTATTGTTTAGGTGGGTCTGGGCTAATGATGTTGTTTAGGTGGGTCTGGGATGATGTTGTCTAGGTGGGTCTGGGTCTGGGCTAATGTTATTGTTTAGGTGGGTCTGGGCTAATGTTGTTGTCTAGGTGGGTCTGGGCTAATGTTGTCTAGCTGGGTCTGTGTCTGGGCTAATGTTGTTGTCTAGGTGGGTCTGGGCTAATGTTATTGTCTAGGTGGGTCTGGGCTAATGTTATTGTCTAGGTGGGTCTGGGCTAATGTTATTGTTTAGGTGGGTCTGGGTCTGGGCTAATGATGTTGTTTAGGTGGGTCTGGGTCTGGGCTAATGATGTTGTTTAGGTGGGTCTGGGTCTGGGCTAATGATGTTGTTTAGGTGGGTCTGGGTCTGGGCTAATGATGTTGTTTAGGTGGGTCTGGGTCTGGGCTAATGATGTTGTTTAGGTGGGTCTGGGTCTGGGCTAATGATGTTGTTTAGGTGGGTCTGGGTCTGGGCTAATGTTATTGTTTAGGTGGGTCTGAGCTAATGTTGTCTAGGTGGGTCTGGGCTAATGTTGTCTAGGTGGGTCTGGGCTAATGTTGTCTAGCTGGGTCTGGGCTAATGCTGTTGTTTAGCTGGGTCTGGGCTAATGCTGTTGTCTAGCTGGGTCTGGGCTAATGCTGTTGTCTAGGTGGGTCTGGGTCTGGGCTAATGTTGTTGTTTAGGTGGGTCTGGGCTAATGTTGTTTAGGTGGGTCTGGGATGATGTTGTTGTTTAGTCTGGGTCTGGGCTAATGATGTTGTTTAGGTGGGTCTGGGATGATGTTGTTTAGGTGGGTCTGGGCTAATGATGTTGTTTAGGTGGGTCTGGGCTAATGTTGTTGTTTAGGTGGGTCTGGGATGATGTTGTTTAGGTGGGTCTGGGTCTGGGTCAATGTTGTTGTCTAGGTGGGTCTGGGCAAATGTTGTTGTCTAGGTGGGTCTGGGCTAATGTTATTGTCTAGGTGGGTCTGGGCTAATGTTATTGTCTAGGTGGGTCTGGGCTAATGATGTTGTCTAGGTGGGTCTGGGCTAATGTTGTTGTCTAGGTGGGTCTGGGCTAATGTTGTTGTCTAGGTGGGTCTGGGCTAATGTTGTTGTCTAGGTGGGTCTGGGCTAATGATGTTGTTTAGGTGGGTCTGGGCTAATGATGTTGTTTAGGTGGGTCTGGGATGATGTTGTTGTTTAGGTGGGTCTGGGATGATGTTGTTGTTTAGGTCGGTCTGGGATGATGTTGTTGTTTAGGTGGGTCTGGGATGATGTTGTCTAGGTGGGTCTTGGTTAATGTTGTTGTCTAGATGGGTCTGGGCTAATGTTGTTGTCTAGGTGGGTCTGGGTTAATGTTGTTGTCTAGGTGGGTCTGGGCTAATGTTGTTTAGGTGGGCCTGGGATGATGTTGTCTAGGTGGGTCTGGGTTGATGATGTTGTTTAGGTGGGTCTGGGTCTGGGCTAATGTTGTTGTCTAGCTGGGTCTGGGCTAATGTTGTTGTTTAGGTGGGTCTGGGCTAATGTTGTTGTTGTTTAGGTGGGTCTGGGCTAATGTTGTTGTTGTTGTTTAGGTGGGTCTGGGCTAATGCTGTTGTCTAGGTGGGTCTGGGCTAATGCTGTTGTCTAGGTGGGTCTGGGCTAATGTTGTTGTTTAGGTGGGTCTGGGTCTGGGCTAATGCTGTTGTCTAGCTGGGTCTGGGCTAATGTTGTTGTTTAGGTGGGTCTGGGCTAATGTTGTTGTTGTCTAGCTGGGTCTGGGCTAATGTTATTGTCTAGGTGGGTCTGGGCTAATGTTGTTGTTGTCTGGGCTGGGTCTGGGTCTGGGCTAATGTTGTTGTTTAGGTGGGTCTGGGCTAATGTTGTTGTTTAGGTGGGTCTGGGCTAATGTTGTTGTTTAGGTGGGTCTGGGCTAATGTTGTTGTTGTCTAGGTGGGTCTGGGCTAATGCTGTTGTCTATCTGGGTCTGGGCTAATGTTGTTGTTTAGGTGGGTCTGGGCTAATGTTGTTTAGGTGGGTCTGGGATGATGTTGTTTAGGTGGGTCTGGGTTAATGTTGTTGTTGTTTAGGTGGGTCTGGGATGATGTTGTTTAGGTGGGTCTGGGATGATGTTGTTTAGGTGGGTCTGGGATGTTGTTGTCTAGGTGGGTCTGGGTTAATGTTGTTGGGTTGGGTTGTTTAGGTGGGTCTGGGTTAATGTTGTTGTTTAGGTGGGTCTGGGTTAATGTTGTTTTTGTCTGTTTATGGTGGGTCTGGGCTAATGTTGTTGTTTAGGTGGGTCTGGGCTAATGTTGTTGTTTAGGTGGGTCTGGGATGATGTTGTTTAGGTGGGTCTGGGTTAATGTTGTTGTTGTTGTTGTTGTTTAGGTGGGTCTGGGCTAATGTTGTTGTCTAGGTTTGGGTCTGGGTTAATGTTGTTGTTGTTTAGGTGGGTCTGGGATGATGTTGTTTAGGTGGGTCTGGGCTATTGGGTTGTTGTTGTTTAGGTGGGTCTGGGCTAATGTTGTTGTCTAGGTGGGTCTGGGTTAATGTTGTTGTTGTTTAGGTGGGTCTGGGATGATGTTGTTTAGGTGGGTCTGGGCTAATGTTGTTGTTGTCTAGGTGGGTCTGGGTTAATGTTGTTGTTGTTTAGGTGGGTCTGGGATGATGTTTTAGGTGGGTCTGGGTTAATGTTGTTGTTGTTGTTGTTGTTTAGGTGGGTCTGGGCTAATGTTGTTGTTGTTTAGGTGGGTCTGGGATGTTGTTGTTTAGGTGGGTCTGGGCTAATGTTGTTGTTGTTTAGGTGGGTCTGGGATGATGTTGTCTAGGTGGGTCTGGGCTAATGTTGTTGTTTAGGTGGGTCTGGGATGATGTTGTTTAGGTGGGTCTGGGCTAATGCTGTTGTTGTTTAGGTGGGTCTGGGCTAATCTTGTTGTTGTTTAGGTGGGTCTGGGATGATGTTGTCTAGGTGGGTCTGGGCTAATGTTGTTGTTGTTTAGGTGGGTCTGGGATGATGTTGTTTAGGTGGGTCTGGGCTAATGCTGTTGTTGTTTAGGTGGGTCTGGGCTAATGTTGTTGTTGTTTAGGTGGGT
>NW_024608127.1:15000-25000 GCF_018296145.1 Oncorhynchus tshawytscha
CTCTACCCCCCCATGGGCCCTGGTCAAAAGTAGTGCACTGGTAAAGGAATAGGGTGCCATTTGGGTTGTTGGAGTAGAGCGAGGAAGTTTGGGGAAGTTTTTGGAGGAGCGAGAGGAAGGGGTGATGAGCCGTGGGGGGGGGGGCTTGTCGCTCGACAACACCGGTATCACCACGGGGATTAGTGTTTTGGCAATGAGGATTACCGCAGCGGCCGATCAGTGGAAGGAGATTTAGCCCGAAACGACAACAAGCGTCATCAAACCGAGTTTGGTGTCCTGTTATCCAATTTAGACGGATTTTAGTCTGTAATTACTGTTGTTTCACTCATTCACACACCAGACACTATATCTGACTGTAGCAAACAGATCTGTCTTATACCACGGTAGAGGACCTTAAACCATATACCACGGTAGAGGACCTTAAACCATATACCACGGTAGAGGACCTTAAACCATATACCATGTAGAGGACCTTAAACCATATACCAGGGTAGAGGACCTTAAACCATGGTAGAGGACCTTAAACCATATACCACAGTAGAGGACCTAAAACCATATACCATGTAGAGGACCTTAAAACATATACCACAGTAGAGGACCTTAAAACATATACCACGGTAGAGGACCTTAAAACATATACCATGTAGAGGACCTTAAAACATATACCACGGTAGAGGACCTTAAAACATATACCATGTAGAGGACCTTAAAACATATACCACAGTAGAGGACCTTAAAACATATACCACGGTAGAGGACCTTAAAACATATACCACAGTAGAGGACCTTAAACCACATACCACGGTAGAGGACCTTAAACCATATACCACGTAGAGGACCTTAAACCATATACCACGGTAGAGGACCTTAAACCATATACCACGGTAGAGGACCTTAAACCATATACCACGTAGAGGACCTTAAACCATATACCACAGTAGAGGACCTTAAACCATATACCACGGTAGAGGACCTTAAACCATATACCACGGTAGAGGACCTTAAACCAAATCAAATCAAATCAAAATCAAATCAAATTTTATTTGTCACATACACATGGTTAGCAGATGTTAATGCGAGTGTAGCGAAATGCTTGTGCTTCTAGTTCCGACAATGCAGTAATAACGAGCAAGTAATCTAACTAACAATTCCAAAAAAAAAAAACTACTGTCATACACAGTGTAAGGGGATAAAGAATATGTACATAAGGATATATGAATGAGTGATGGTACAGAGCAGCATAGGCAAGATACAGTAGATGATATCGAGTACAGTATATACATATGAGATAAGTATGTAAACCAAGTGGCATAGTTAAAGTGGCTAGTGATACATGTATTACATAAGGATGCAGTCGATGATATAGAGTACAGTATCAACGTATGCATATGAGATGAACAATGTAGGGTAAGTAACATTATATAAGGTAGCATTGTTTAAAGTGGCTAGTGATATATTTACATCATTTCCCATCAATTCCCATGATTAAAGTGGCTGGAGTAGAGTCAGTGTCATTGACAGTGTGTTGGCAGTAGCCACTCAATGTTAGTGGTGGCTGTTTAACAGTCTGATGGCCTTGAGATAGAAGCTGTTTTTCAGTCTCTCGGTCCCAGCTTTGATGCACCTGTACTGACCTCGCCTTCTGGATGGCAGCGGGGTGAACAGGCAGTGGCTCGGGTGGTTGATGTCCTTGATGATCTTTATGGCCTTCCTGTAGCATCGGGTGGTGTAGGTGTCCTGGAGGGCAGGTAGTTTGCCCCCGGTGATGCGTTGTGCAGACCTCACTACCCTCTGGAGAGCCTTACGGTTGAGGGCGGTGCAGTTGCCATACCAGGCGGTGATACAGCCCGCCAGGATGCTCTCGATTGTGCATCTGTAGAAGTTTGTGAGTGCTTTTGGTGACAAGCCGAATTTCTTCAGCCTCCTGAGGTTGAAGAGGCGCTGCTGCGCCTTCCACACGATGCTGTCTGTGTGAGTGGACCAATTCAGTTTGTCTGTGATGTGTATGCCGAGGAACTTAAAACTTGCTACCCTCTCCACTACTGTTCCATCGATGTGGATGGGGGTGTTCCCTCTGCTGTTTCCTGAAGTCCACAATCATCTCCTTAGTTTTGTTGACGTTGAGTGTGAGGTTATTTTCCTGACACCACACTCCGAGGGCCCTCACCTCCTCCCTGTAGGCCGTCTCGTCGTTGTTGGTAATCAAGCCTACCACTGTTGTGTCGTCCGCAAACTTGATGATTGAGTTGAGGCGTGCATGGCCACGCAGTCGTGGGTGAACAGGGAGTACAGGAGAGGGCTCAGAACGCACCCTTGTGGGGCCCCAGTGTTGAGGATCAGCGGGGAGGAGATGTTGTTGCCTACCCTCACCACCTGGGGGCGGCCCGTCAGGAAGTCCAGTACCCAGTTGCACAGGGCGGGGTCGAGACCCAGGGTCTCGAGCTTGATGACGAGCTTGGAGGGTACTATGGTGTTGAATGCCGAGCTGTAGTCGATGAACAGCATTCTCACATAGGTATTCCTCTTGTCCAGATGGGTTAGGGCAGTGTGCAGTGTGGTTGAGATTGCATCGTCTGTGGACCTATTTGGGCGGTAAGCAAATTGGAGTGGGTCAAGGGTGTCAGGTAGGGTGGAGGTGATATGGTCCTTGACTAGTCTCTCAAAGCACTTCATGATGACGGATGTGAGTGCTACGGGCGGTAGTCGTTTAGCTCAGTTACCTTAGCTTTCTTGGGAACAGGAACAATGGTGGCCCTCTTGAAGCATGTGGGAACAGCAGACTGGTATAGGGATTGATTGAATATGTCCGTAAACACACCGGCCAGCTGGTCTGCGCATGCTCTGAGGGCGCGGCTGGGGATGCCGTCTGGGCCTGCAGCCTTGCGAGGGTTAACACGTTTAAATGTCTTACTCACTTCGGCTGCAGTGAAGGAGAGACCGCATGTTTCCGTTGCAGGCCGTGTCAGTGGCACTGTATTGTCCTCAAAGCGGGCAAAAAAGTTATTTAGTCTGCCTGGGAGCAAGACATCCTGGTCCGTGACTGGGCTGGGTTTCTTCCTGTAGTCCGTGATTGACTGTAGACCCTGCCACATACCTCTTGTGTCTGAGCCGTTGAATTGAGATTCTACTTTGTCTCTGTACTGGCGCTTAGCTTGTTTGATAGCCTTGCGGAGGGAATAGCTGCACTGTTTGTATTCAGCCAGGTTACCAGACACCTTGCCCTGATTAAAAGCAGTGGTTCGTGCCTTCAGTTTCACACGAATGCTGCCATCAATCCACGGTTTCTGGTTAGGGAATGTTTTAATCGTTGCTATGGGAACGACATCTTCAACGCACGTTCTAATGAACTCGCACACCGTATCAGCGTATTCGTCAATGTTGTTGTCTGACGCAATACGAAACAAATCCCCAGTCCACATGATGGAAGCAGTCTTGGAGTGTGGAGTCAGCTTGGACGGACCAGTGTTGAACAGACCTCAGCGCGGGAGCTTCTTGTTTTAGTTTCTGTCTGTAGGCAGGGATCAACAAAATGGAGTCGTGGTCAGCTTTTCCGAAAGGAGGGCGGGGCAGGGCCTTATATGCGTCGCGGAAGTTAGAATAGCAATGATCCAGGGTCTTTCCACCCCTGATTGCGCAATCGATATGCTGATAAATTTTAGGGAGTCTTGTTTTCAGATTAGCCTTGTTAAAATCCCCAGCTACAATGAATGCAGCCTCCGGATAAATCGTTTCCAGTTTGCAAAGAGTCAAATAAAGTTTGTTCAGAGCCATCGATGTGTCTGCTTGGGGGATATATACGGCTGTGATTATAATCGAAGAGAATTCTCTTGGTAGATAATGCGGTCTACATTTGATTGTGAGGAATTCTAAATCAGGTGAACAGAAGGATTTGAGTTCCTGTATGTTTCTTTCATCACACCATGTCACGTTGGCCATAAGACATACGCCCCCGCCCCTCTTCTTACCAGAAAGATGTTTGTTTCTGTCGGCGCGATGCGTGGAGAAACCCGCTGGCTGCACCGCTCGGATTGCGTCTCTCCAGTTAGCCATGTTTCCGTGAAGCAGAGAACGTTACAGTCTCTGATGTCCCTCTGGAATGCTACCCTTGCTCGGATTTCATCAACCTTGTTGTCAAGAGACTGGACATTGGCAAGAAGAATGCTAGGGAGAGGTGCACGATGTGCCCGTCTCCGGAGTCTGACCAGAAGACCGCTTCGTTTCCCTCTTTTTCTGAGTCGTTTTTTTTTTGGTCGCTGCATGTGATCCACTCATGTGATACACTGGTTGTAAGGCAGAACACAGGATCCGCGTCGCGAAAAACATATTCTTGGTCGTACTGATGGTGAGTTGACGCTGATCTTATATTCAGTAGTTCTTGTCGGCTGTATGTAAAGAAACCTAAGATGACCTGGGGTACTAGTGTAAGAAATAACACGTAAAAAAACAAAAAACTGCATAGTTTCCTAGGAACGCGAAGCGAGGCGGCCATCTCTGTCGGCGCCGGAAGTGGTCTACCATATACCACGGTAGAGGACCTTAAACCATATACCACGTAGAGGACCTTAAACCATATACCAGGGTAGAGGACCTTAAACCATGGTAGAGGACCTTAAACCATATACCACAGTAGAGGACCTTAAACCATATACCACGTAGAGGACCTTAAACCATATACCACAGTAGAGGACCTTAAACCACATACCACGGTAGAGGACCTTAAACCATATACCACGTAGAGGACCTTAAACCATATACCACGGTAGAGGACCTTAAACCATATACCAGGGTAGAGGTTCTGTTCTGCTGAATTTGGAATGCTAGCTATGTTGGAATGCTAGCTACTTTGGAATGCTACCTACTTTGGGATGCTAGCTACTTTGGAATGCTAGCTATGTTGGAATGCTAGCTACTTTGGAATGCTAGCTATGTTGGAATGCTAGCTACTTTGGAATGCTAGCTATATTGGAATGCTAGCTATGTTGGAATACTAGCTACTTTGGAATGCTAGCCATGTTGGAATGCTAGCTACTTTGGAATGCTAGCTATGTTGGAATGCTAGCTACTTTGGAATGCTAGCCATGTTGGAATGCTAGCTACTTTGGAATGGTAGCTATGTTGGAATGCTAGCTATGTTGGAATGCTAGCTACTTTGGAATGCTAGCCATGTTGGAATGCTAGCTACTTTGGAATGCTAGCCATGTTGGAATGCTAGCTACTTTGGAATGCTAGCCATGTTGGAATGCTAGCTACTTTGGAATGCTAGCCATGTTGGAATGCTATCTATGTTGGAATGCTAGCTACTTTGGAATGCTAGCTATGTTGGAATGCTAGCCATGTTGGAATGCTAGCCATGTTGGAATGCTAGCCATGTTGGAATGCTAGCTATGTTGGAATGCTAGCCATGTTGGAATGCTAGCCATGTTGGAATGCTAGCCATGTTGGAATGCTAGCCATGTTGGAATGCTAGCCATGTTGGAATGCTATCCATGTTGGAATGCTAGCCATGTTGGAATGCTATCTATGTTGGAATGCTAGCCATGTTGGAATGCTAGCTATGTTGGAATGCTAGCCATGTTGGAATGCTAGCCATGTTGGAATGCTAGCCATGTTGGAATGCTAGCCATGTTGGAATGCTATCCATGTTGGAATGCTAGCCATATTGGAATGCTAGCTATGTTGGAATGCTATTCATGTTGGAATGCTAGCCATGTTGGAATGCTTTCCATGTTGGAATGCTATCCATGTTGGAATGCTAGCCATGTTGGAATGCTATCTATGTTGGAATGCTAGCCATGTTGGAATGCTAGCCATGTTGGAATGCTATCTATGTTGGAATGCTAGCCATGTTGGAATGCTATCTATGTTGGAATGCTAGCCATGTTGGAATGCTAGCTATGTTGGAATGCTAGCTATGTTGGAATGCTAGCTATGTTGGAATGCTAGCTATGTTGGAATGCTAGCTACTTTGGAATGCTAGCCATGTTGGAATGCTAGCTACTTTGGAATGCTAGCTATGTTGGAATGCTAGCCATGTTGGAATGCTAGCCATGTTGGAATGCTAGCTATGTTGGAATGCTAGCTACAGTAACTGTTATTGGTTGCGTAAACATATTTAGCAGACGATAGAGAAATGCTTATTCTCCAAAAGTGCTGTAATACCCACAAAAAAAGTGTACAGTACCTCTCCTTGTCTCTCAAGAACAACAACAAATCGTTTTTGGAATCCTCCACTTCTGCGGAGAAGATTAAGGGCTTGTGCGACGTGCTATTCTTTCCCCCCGTCTTTCTTCTCCCTAAACAGTCTGTTTATAGGTTCCACTAGGGAACGACGGGACAAAGAGTTTGCAGAGGAGAGGATTTCTGGTCTTCTTGAAAGGGAGGAAAGAGTGGATGGAGGTAATTACAGAGGAATAAACAGGGAAGTATTTAAATGAGGGATTTGAGAGGAGAGAAAGAGAGACAGATGATGAAAGAGAGAGAGAGAGACAGAGAGAGAGAGAGAGAGAGAGAGAGACAGAGAGAGAGAGAGAGAGAGAGAGAGAGACAGAGAGAGAGAGAGAGAGAGGGAGAGAGAGACGGACGATGAGAGAGGAGAAAACATCCGTTTGTTGTTACAGATACAAAGTGGTTAGACTCTCTCTATTCTCAGTCATAATGAAAATGCATTTAGTCTCATCTCTCTCCTGCTGCTGTTCTACACTGAAACCACGTTCTGCCAGAAGAACACTCAGAACAATCACCTTTTGTGTTCTAAACGTTCTATTGTTCTAAAGGGGATTCTGTTGTGGCGACAGCGGAAGCTTGTCTTCATCCTGTCTTTATTGCTGCTTCTTAAATCAACATTATCTCTAATTAGTATGCCGTTGAATAAACACGAGTTACATCATCATAAGACACTTGAATAAGCATTAGTTTATATTAAGGGTCATTTGAATAAACATCAGTTTTCTTATTGTTGGAAAAGTGTTTATTCCAAAACGCTCAGAATATAAAGACTATACAGTTTATAAAGTCTAGTGTTATGTTGAACAAATCCCGACCTATTCACACACGCATGTATATATGAATCAGAGATGTCTACGATGTATCATTTATAGACTTTAATAAGGGATTCTGATTACATTCCATAAAGAATGTTCCAGAATCAGAATGGTGCTTCTAGAATGTAATCGTCTCAGAACAATGGACTGTATTAAAGAGCTTAGCAACCAGGCAGCTTGGGAGCGCTTGTTGAAAGCTTGTCCAAGTAGTCAGCTCCTAGTTTGAACCCAACTCCATGTATTGGGGATGTCTGCTACCCGTGTTAGACTAGCGTGTCGTGTGTTTCAGTGTGGTATGTAGGTGCAAGCATGTTAATATCACTGGTTACCCACATGGAAAGAAATACTACAGTTTACTATAGAATACTACAGTTTAGTATAGAATACTACAGTTTACTATAGAATACTACAGTTTACTATAGAATACTACAGTTTACTATAGAATACTACAGTTTACTATAGAATACTACAGTTTACTATAGAATACTACAGTTTACTGTAGAATACTACTGTTTACTATAGAATACTACAGGTTACTATAGAAATACTACAGTTTACTATAGAATACTACAGTTTACTATAGAATACTACAGTACTTACTACAGAATTGTATAGTAAACTGTAGACTACCATACTACCCCTTGATCGTATAGTGCTTACTATAGAATATTGTAGTATAACGTACTATAGAAATACTACAGTTTACTATAGAATACTACAGTTTACTATAGAATACTACAGTTTACTATAGAATACTACAGTACTTACTACAGAATTGTATAGTAAACTGTAGACTACCATACTACCCCTTGATCGTATAGTGCTTACTATAGAATATTGTAGTATAACGTAGAATACATAGATACTACACACTGTAGTATCCCTCAATCATGTGCAGTATTCACTATATGATGTTGTAGTGTACTGTAGAATACTATAGTAAATACTACAGTAATGTCCGCAAAACACTACACTTGTATAAACATTTGCATATCCCTGCCCATTCCCCACCTGCATATCCCAGTTTCTGTAAACCATCAGTGGGAAACCTACATGCCAAGCAGAGACCATATATTGTGTTCCCTACAGATTATAGAAAATACCAGAAGCTGTGAACGATCTGTTCAGACACCAGTCCTACCTACAGATTATAGAAAATGTGCTCTGTTAGTATTTCTCCAGGTGGTTGCCTCAAGTAGGAAGCCTACACTTCTATGTCAAACAAAAACACTGCAGTAAATACTACAGCATACTACAGTCTGCAAAAACACTACGGTAAATACTACAGTGTACTACAGTCTCCAAAAACACTACGGTAAATACTGCATTATACTACAGTCTGCAAAAACACTACGGTAAATACTACAGTGTACTACAGTCTCCAAAAACACTACGGTAAATATTGCATTATACTAGTCTGCGGAAAAACACTACAGTATTTAAAACATATTATACCATAGTATTTTTTAATGTGGGTGTGGCCTTGAGAAGCTTTATCGGTCGTTGAGTTGGAGGGAGACATGCACACTCACCTGAAGGGAACGAATGAGAAACTAATGTAGTCAGACACCTCAGATAAAACACTTCTCTCTCTCTCTCTCTCTCTCTCTCTCTGTCTCTCTCTCTGTCTCTCTCTCTCTCTCTCAATTCAATTCAATTCAATTCAAGGGCTTTATTGGCATGGAAAACATGTGTTAACATTGCTAAAGCAAGTGAGGTAGATAATATATAAAGTGAATATATAAAGTGAAATAAACAATAAAAATTAACAGTAAACATCACACATACAGAAGTTTCAAAACAATAAAGTCATTACAAATGTCATATATATATATATATACAGTGTTTTAACAATGTACAAATGGTAAAGGACACAAGATAAAATAAGCATAGATATGGGTTGTATTTACAATGGTGTGTGTTCTTCACTGGTTGCCCTTTTCTCGTGGCAACAGGTCACAAATCTTGCTGCTGTGATGGCACACTGTGGTATTTCACCCAGTAGATATGGGAGTTTTTCAAAATTGGATTTGTTTTCGAATTCTTTGTGGATCTGTGTAATCTGAGGGAAATATGTCTCTCTAATATGGTCATACATTGGACAGGAGGTTAGGAAGTGCAGCTCAGTTTCCACTTCATTTTGTGGGCAGTGAGCACATAGCCTGTCTTCTCTTGAGAGCCATGTCTGCCTACGGCGGACTTTCTCAATAGCAAGGCTATGCTCACTGAGTCTGTACATAGTCAAGGCTTTCCTTAATTTTGGGTCAGTCACAGTGGTCAGGTATTCTGCCACGGTGTACTCTCTGTGTAGGGCCAAATAGCATTCTAGTTTGCTCTGTTTTTAAATTCTTTCCAATGTATCAAGTCATCAAATCATCTTTTAGTTGGTTGGGTCTAATTGTGCTGTTGTCCTGGTGCTCTGTGGGATGTGTTTCTGTTTATAAACAGAGCCTTAGGACCAGCTTGCTTAGGGACTTTTCTCCAGGTTCATCTCGCTGTAGGTGATGGCTTTGTTATGGAAGGTTTGGGAATCGATTCCTTTTAGGTGGTTGTAGAATTTGACGGCTCTTTTCTGGATTTTGATAATTAGCGGGTATCGGCCTAATTCTGCTCTGCATGCATTATTTGGTGTTCTACGTTGTACACGGAGGATATTTTTGCAGAATTCTGCGTGCAGAGTCTCAATTTGGTGTTTGTCCCATTTAGTGAATTCTTGGTTGGTGAGCGGACCCCAGACCTCACAACCATAAAGGGCAATGGGCTCTATGACTGATTCAAGTATTTTTTGACAAATCCTAATTGGTATGTTGAATTTTTGGTTCCTTTTGATGGCATAGAAGGCCCTAATTACCTTGTCTCTCAGATTATTCAGAGCTTTGTTGAAGATTTATTGTCAGGGCCCAGGTCTGGCAGAATCTGTGCAGAAAATCTAGGTGCTGCAGTAGGCCCTCCTTGGTTGG
>NW_024608127.1:27500-50084 GCF_018296145.1 Oncorhynchus tshawytscha
GGCCTTGCCACTGATTCTGGTTGGCGGCCATTTTGTGTCCCAGGGATCAGATGAGGAGTGTGGTGGCAAAGCCTCCCATCAGCTGGCCCATTGGAGCGTGTCGACCGTGGAGGCTGGTGGCGCTGCCTGCCGTCAGTATCACAGCTAAACTAATGAAGGACTGAACACGCTCACCTCTCCTTCTAAAGCCTTCGCTGCCATGATGTAATTATGAGAGAAAATACTGAGACGCACACACACACGCACACACACACGCACACGCACACACACACGCACACACACGCACACGCACACACACACACACACACACACACGCGCACACACACGCACACACACACGCACACACACGCGCACACACGCGCACACGCGCACACACACACGCACACACACGCACACACACGCACACACACACACACACACACACACGCGCACACGCGCACACACGCGCACACACACACACACACAGACAAACATACCAGTGTATTACAATCCTAATAAGATTGAATATTCTGATGAGACAATAGATCTGCTGCTCTATCCATGATGTTCTATATAACTGGAGGAGAGAGACTGAGAGGAGGAATGAGAGGAGGAATGAGAGGAGGAATGAGAGGAGGAGAGAGACTATGTGAGGAGGAATGAGAGGAGGAATGAGAGGAGGAGAGAGAACGGGGTGAAGGAATGAGAGGAGGAATGAGAGAGGAGGAGAGAGACTATGAGAGGAGGAATGAGAGGAGGAATGAGAGAGGAGGAGAGAGACTATGAGAGGAGGAATGAGAGGAGGAATGAGAGAGGAGGAGAGAGACTATGAGAGGAGGAATGAGAGAGGAGGAGAGACTATGAGAGGAGGAATGAGAGAGGAGGAGAGACTATGAGAGGAGGAATGAGAGGAGGAATGAGAGAGGAGGAGAGACTATGAGAGGAGGAATGAAGGAGGAGGAGAGACTGAGAGGAGGAATGAGAGGAGGAATGAAAGAATATGAGCGGAGGAATGAGAGGAGGAGAGAGAATTGGGAGAAGGAATGAGAGAGGAGGAGAGAGACTATGAGAGGAGGAATGAAGGAGGAGGAGAGACTGAGAGGAGGAATGAGAGGAGGAATGAAAGAATATGAGCGGAGGAATGAGAGGAGGAGAGAGAATTGGGAGAAGGAATGAGAGAGGAGGAGAGAGAATAGGGAGAAGGAATGAGAGAGGAGGAGAGAGAATAGGGAGAAGGAATGAGAGAGGAGGAGAGAGAATAGGGAGAAGGAATGAGAGAGGAGGAGAGAGAATAGGGAGAAGGAATGAGAGAGGAGGAGAGAGAATAGGGAGAAGGAATGAGAGAGGAGGAGAGAGAATAGGGAGAAGGAATGAGAGAGGAGGAGAGAGAATAGGGAGAAGGAATGAGAGAGGAGGAGAGAGAATAGGGAGAAGGAATGAGAGAGGAGGAGAGAGAATAGGGAGAAGGAATGAGAGAGGAGGAGAGAGAATAGGGAGAAGGAATGAGAGAGGAGGAGAGAGAATAGGGAGAAGGAATGAGAGGAGGAATGAAAGAGAATATGAGAGGAGGAATGAGAGAAGGAATGAGAGAAGGAATGAGAGAGGAAAGGGGAATGAAAGAGAGACAAAAGGAATTTGAAATATGGATGGAGAGAGAGGTGGTTTAGATGGAGAGAGAGGTGGTTTAGATGGAGAGAGAGGTGGTTTAGATGGAGAGAGAGGTGGTTTAGATGGAGAGAGAGGTGGTTTAGATGGAGAGAGAGGTGGTTTAGATGGAGAGAGAGGTGGTTTAGATGGAGAGAGAGGTGGTTTAGAGAGGGAAATAGACAGAGAGAATGAGAAAAACAGAGAGCTGGAGAAGGGGGGAGAGAGAGCTCCTGTAATTAAGCAGTTAATCACGTCTGCCTGGGTGATTAGCTTGAGGGGGAATTGGGCACACACACACACACACATTGTGTACACTTCAGAAAAGCGTTTAGTGAAATGGAAGCTAATTTTCTCTGTCTGCGTTAAGGCATTAATTTAGTTTGGGTTAGCTAACTGCTAGCTCGTTAACAACGTAATTAATTCACTGACATCTGAAATGATGACGTCTCTCGGAAAATGATCTCTTGATAACCGGAGAGTGGGAGGGCAGGGAACGACAGATTGAAAGAGGGAGAGAAGTGAGAAGAGAGAGACACAGAGTGAGTGAGAGAGGGAAAAGAGAGAGAGAGAGAGGGGGGGAGGGGTGGGGAGAGAGAGAGAGGGGGATAGGGGGAGAGAGAGAGAGAGTGGGGGGAGAGAGAGAGGGGGAGAGATAGGGGGGGAGAGAGAGGGGGAGAGAGGGAATGATGATGGAATCATATTTAGAAAGAAAGACGTCATTAATGAATTTTGTCGGCAGTGTTGATCTGTTAACTAGAGAGAGGGGGGGGAAGAGAGAGAGAGAGAGAGAGAGAGAGAGAGAGAGGGGGGGGCTAGAGGTCAGAAGAAAGAGGGGAGAGAGAGAGAGGACAGAGAGTGACAATGTCATTTATGAGAGATGACAGAGAGAAGGGTTTATTGGTTTGGAAGGAGGCATAAGATTAGGCCCAAAAATCACCTCTGTTAATTTTCCTTTCTGTTAAGTTATTTATATTTGAGGGATGGAGGAAGGAAGGGGTGGATGGAGGAAGGAGGGGTGGATGGAGGAAGGAGGGGTGGATGGAGGGGAGGGAGGGGTAGATGGAGGAAGGGAGGGGTGGATGGAGGGATGGAGGGGTGGATGGAGGAAGGAAGGGGTGGATGGAGGAAGGAAGGGGTGGATGGAGGAAGGGAGGGGTGGATGGAGGAAGGGAGGGGTGGATGGAGGAGGAGGGGTGGATGGAGGAAGGAGGGGTGGATGGAGGAAGGAAGGGGTGGATGGAAGAAGGGAGGGGTGGATGGAGGAAGGGGGAGAGGTAGATGGAGGAAGGAAGGGGTGGAGGGAGGGAGGGAGGGAGGGGTGGATGGAGGAAGGGAGGGGTAGATGGAGGAAGGGAGGGGTAGATGGAGGGAGGGAGGGGTGGATAGAGGAAGGGAGAGGTGGATGGAGGAAGGGAGGGGTGGATGGAGGAAGGGAGGGGTGGATGGAGGGGTGGATGGAGGAAGGGAGGGGTGGATGGAGGAAGGGAGGGGTAGATGGAGGAAGGGAGGGGTGGATGGAGGAAGGGAGGGATGGATGGATAGAGGGAGGGATGGAGGAAGGAAGAGAGGGATGGAGGGAGGGAGGGGTGGATGGAGGAAGGGAGGGATGGAGGATGGAAGGGAGGGGTAGATGGAGGAAGGGAGGGATAGATGGAGGAAGGGAGGGGTGGATGGAGGAAGGGAGGGATGGATGGAGGGAGGGAGGGATGGAGGAAGGGAGGGGTGGATGGAGGAAGGGAGGGGTAGATGGAGGAAGGGAGGGGTGGATGGAGGAAGGGAGGGATGGAGGGAGGGAGGGAGGGGTGGATGGAGGAAGGGAGGGATGGAGGATGGAAGGGAGGGGTAGATGGAGGAAGGAGGGATAGATGGAGGAAGGGAGGGGTGGATGGAGGAAGGGAGGGGTGGATGGAGGGAGGGAGGGGTAGATGGAGGAAGGGAGGGGTGGATGGAGGGATGGAGGGTGGATGGAGGAAGGAAGGGGTGGATGGAGGAAGGAAGGGGTGGATGGAGGAAGGGAGGGGTGGATGGAGGAAGGGAGGGGTGGATGGAGGAAGGGAGGGGTGGATGGAGGAAGGGAGGGGTGGATGGAGGAAGGGAGGGGTAGATGGAGGAAGGAAGGGGTGGAGGGAGGGAGGGAGGGGTGGATGGAGGAAGGGAGGGGTAGATGGAGGAAGGGAGGGGTAGATGGAGGGAGGGAGGGGTGGATAGAGGAAGGGAGAGGTGGATGGAGGAAGGGAGGGGTGGATGGAGGAAGGGAGGGGTGGATGGAGGAAGGGAGGGGTGGATGGAGGGGTGGATGGAGGAAGGGAGGGGTGGATGGAGGAAGGGAGGGGTAGATGGAGGAAGGGAGGGGTGGATGGAGGAAGGGAGGGATGGATGGATAGACGGAGGGATGGAGGAAGGAAAGAGGGATGGAGGGAGGGAGGGAGGGGTGGATGGAGGAAGGGAGGGATGGAGGATGGAAGGGAGGGGTAGATGGAGGAAGGGAGGGATAGATGGAGGAAGGGAGGGGTGGATGGAGGAAGGGAGGGATGGATGGATAGAGGGAGGGATGGAGGAAGGGAGGGGTGGATGGAGGAAGGGAGGGGTAGATGGACGAAGGGAGGGAGGGGTGGATGGAGGAAGGGAGGGATGGAGGAGGGAGGGGTGGATGGAGGAAGGGAGGGGTGGATGGAGGAAGGGAGGGGTGGATGGAGGAAGGAAGGGATGGATGGATAGAGGGAGGGATGGAGGAAGGAAGGGAGGGATGGAGGGAGGGAGGGGTGGATGGAGGAAGGGAGGGGTGGATGGAGGAAGGGAGGGATGGATGGATAGAGGGAGGGATGGAGGGAGGAAGGGAGGGGTAGATGGAGGAAGGGAGGGGTAGATGGAGGAAGGAGGGAGGGGTAGAGGAAGGGAGGGGTAGATGGAGGAAGGGAGGGGTAGATGGAGGGGTAGGAGGGAGGGGTGGATGGAGGAAGGGAGGGGTAGATGGAGGGAGGGAGGGGTGGATGGAGGAAGGGAGGGATGGAGGAAGGGAGGGATGGAGGAAGGGAGGGATGGATAGAGGGAGGGAGGGATGGATAGAGGGAGGGATGGAGGAAGGAAGGGAGGGGTGGATGGAGGAAGCGAGGGTTGGATGGAGGAAGGGAGGGGTAGATGGAGGGAGGGAGGGATGGATAGAGGGAGGGATGGAGGAAGGAAGGGAGGGGTGGATGGAGGAAGTGAGGGGTGGATGGAGGAAGGGAGGGGTAGATGGAGGAAGGAGGGATGGATGGAGGAAGGTAGGGGTGGATGGAGGAAGGGAGGGGTGGATGGAGGAAGGAAGGGAGGGGTGGATGGATGGAGGAAGGAAGGGAGGGGTGGATAGAGGGAGGGAGGGATGGATAGAGGGAGGGAGGGAGGGATGGAGGAAGGAAGGGAGGGATGAATAGAGGGAGGGAGGGATGGAGGAAGGAAGGAAGGGAGGGATGAATAGAGGGAGGGAGGGATGGATAGAGGGAGGGAGGGATGGAGGAAGGGAGGGGTAGATGGAGGAAGGGAGGGGTAGATGGAGGAAGGGAGGGGTGGATGGAGGAAGGGAGGGAGGGGTAGATGGAGGAAGGGAGGGGTGGATGGAGGAAGGGAGGGGTGGATGGAGGAAGGGAGGGAAGGGTAGATGGAGGAAGGGAGGGGTGGATGGAGGAAGGGAGGGAGGGGTAGATGGAGGAAGGGAGGGGTAGATGGAGGAAGGGAGGGGTAGATGGAGGAAGGGAGGGACTGGTAGATGGAGGAAGGGAGGGGTGGATGGAGGAAGGGAGTGGTGGATAGAGGGAGGGAGGGGTGGTGGATGGATGGAGGAAGGGAGGGGTGGATGGAGGAAGGGAGGGGTAGATGGAGGAAGGGATGGATGGATAGATGGAGGAAGAGAGGGGTAGATGGAGGAAGGGAGGGGTGGATGGAGGAAGGGAGGGGTGGATGGAGGAAGGAGGGGTGGAGGGGTAGATGGAGGAAGGGAGGGGTAGATGGAGGAAGGAGGCATGGATGAATAGAGGGAGGGATGGATGGAGGAAGGAAGGGAGGGATGAATAGAGGGAGGGATGGATAGAGGGAGGGAGGGATGGAGGAAGGAAGGGAGGGATGAATAGAGGGAGGGATGGATAGAGGGAGGGATGGATAGAGGGAGGGATGGAGGGAGGAGGGAGGGATGGATAGAGGGAGGGAGGGATGGAGGAAGGAAGGGAGGGATGAATAGAAGGAGGGATGGATAGAGGGAGGGAGGGATGGAGGAAGGAAGGGAGGGATGAATAGAGGGAGGGATGGATAGAGGGAGGGAGGGGGATGGATAGAGGGAGGGGAGGGAGGGAGGGATGGATAGAGGGAGGGAGGGATGGAGGAAGGAAGGGAGGGATGAATAGAGGGAGGGATGGATAGAGGGAGGGAGGTATGGAGGAAGGAAGGGAGGGATGAATAGAGGGAGGGATGGATAGAGGGAGGGAGGGATGGAGGAAGGAAGGGAGGGATGAATAGAGGGAGTGAGGGATAGAGGGAGGGAGGGAGGGAGGGGGATGGAGGGATGGATGGATGGAGGAAGGGAGGGATGGATGGAGGAAGGGAGGGTAGATGGAGGAAGGGATGGATGGATAGATGGAGGAAGGGAGGGGTAGATGGAGGAAGGGAGGGGTGGATGGAGGAAGGGAGGGGTGGATGGAGGAAGGGAGGGGTGGATGGAGGGAGGGAGGGGTAGATGGAGGAAGGGAGGGATGGATGGAGGGAGGGATGGATGGAGGAAGGAAGGGAGGGATGAATAGAGGGAGGGAGGGATGGATAGAGGAGGGAGGGATGGGAGGGAGGGAGGGAGGGAGGGATGGATAGAGGGAGGGAGGGATGGAGGAAGGAAGGGAGGGATGGAGGGAGGGATGGATAGAGGGAGGGAGGGATGGAGGAAGGAAGGGAGGGATGAATAGAGGGAGGGATGGATAGAGGGAGGGAGGGATGGATAGAGGGAGGGAGGGAGGGAGGGAGGGATGGATAGAGGGAGGGAGGATGGAGGAAGGAAGGGAGGGATGAATAGAGGGAGGGATGGATAGAGGGAGGGAGGGATGGAGGAAGGAAGGGAGGGATGAATAGAGGGAGGGATGGATAGAGGAGGGAGGGATGGATAGAGGGAGGGAGGGAGGGAGGGAGGGAGGGATGGATAGAGGGAGGGAGGGATGGAGGAAGGAAGGGAGGGATGAATAGAGGGAGGGATGGATAGAGGGAGGGAGGTATGGAGGAAGGAAGGGAGGGATGAATAGAGGGAGGGATGGATAGAGGGAGGGAGGGATGGAGGAAGGAAGGGAGGGATGAATAGAGGGAGTGAGGGATAGAGGGAGGGAGGGAGGGAGGGAGGGAGGGAGGGAGGGAGGGAGGGAGGGATGAGGGACTAAGTATCTCATCTTGTTTATGGTATCAGTGTTACAATGATTAAAACGTTTGGGTCTTGTTAAAATGGGGACATATTTAGAGGTGGCACACAGTATGTCTTATGTTTGGGGGGTGAGCAGAGTTAGATGTCGCACACAGCTTGTCTCTGGTTCGAGGGAGGATTATTTGGGCGTTGCACACAGTGGACACCTAGTTAGAGATGGGATTATTTAGTTGTTACACACAGTGGACACCTAGTTAGAGACGGGATTATTTAGTTGTCACACACAGTGGACACCTAGTTAGAGACGGGATTATTTAGTTGTCACACACAGTGTCTCAAGTTTGGGGGCAGATTTAGATGTCGCACCCTGTGGTAAATTTGATTACGTTTGGCAGGATGTGACGGTCTGACAGTGAACAGGTGCCCTCACAGCAGAGACACAGAGGAAATTTGTTCCTCCCTACAGTAAAGCACTTTCTCTCTGTTCCTTCTCTCTCTCTCTCTCTCTCTCTCTGTCTGTCTGTCTCTCTCACTCTCTCTCTCTCTGTCTCTTTCTCTGTCTCTTCTCTCTCTGTCTCTCTCTCTCTCACCCTCAATCTCTCTCTCTCTCTGTCTCTTTCTCTGTCTCTCTGTCTCTCTCTCTGTCTCTCTCATCTATCTCTCTCCTCCTATCTCCTCTCCCCTCTCTCTCTCTCACCCTCAATCTCTTTCTCTCTCTGTCTCTCTCTTCTCTCTCTCTCTCTCCCCCTCTCTCTCTCACCCTCAATCTCTCTCTCTCCCCTCTCTCTCCCTCTGTATCTAAATCTCTCTCTCCCCCACTCTCTCTCACCCTCTCTCTCTGTCTCCCTCTGTCTCTGTCAATTCAATTCAAGGGGCTTTATTGGCATGGGAAACCACATGTTAACAAATCAAATCAAATGTTATCTGTCACATACACATGGTTAGCAGATGTTAATGTGAGTGTAGCAACATCCTTGTTCTTCTAGTTCCGACAATGCAGTAATAACCAACGAGTAATCTAACCTAACAATTTCACAACAATTACCGTATGGGTAGGGTATGTAAACAAAGTGGCATAGTTAAAGTGGCTAGTGATACATGTATTACATAAAGATGCAGTAGATGATATAGAGTACAGTATACACATATACATATGAGATGAGTAATGTAGGGTATGTAAACATTATATTAAGTAGCATTGTTTAAAGTGGCTAGTGATATATTTCTCGTCATTGTTGGTAATCAAGCCTACCACTATAGTGTCGTCTGCAAACTTCATGATTGAGTTGGAGGCGTGCGTGGCCACGCAGACGTGGGTGAACAGGGAGTACAGGAGAGGGCTCAGAACGCACCCTTGTGGGGCTCCAGTGTTGAGGATCAGCGGGGTGGAGATGTTGTTACCTACCCTCACCACCTGGGGGCGGCTTGTCAGGAAGTCCAGTACCCAGTTGCACAGGGCGGGGTCGAGACCCAGGGTCTCGATCTTGATGATGAGTTTGGAGGGTACTATGGTGTTAAATGCTGAGCTGTACTTGACGAACAGCATTCTTACATAGGTATTCCTCTTGTCCTGATGGGTTAGGGCAGTGTGCAGTGTGGTTGCGATTGTGTCGTCTGTGGACCTATTTGGGCGGTAAGCAAATTGGAGTGGGTCTAGGGTGTCAGGTAGGGTGGAGGTGATATGGTCCTTGACTAGTCTCTCAAAGCACTTCATGATGACGGATGTGAGTGCTACGGGGCGGTAGTCGTTTAGCTCAGTTACCTTAGCTTTCTTGAGAACAGGAACAATGGTGGCCCTCTTGAAGCATGTGGGAACAGTAGACTGGGATAAGGATTGATTGAATATGTCCGTAAACACACCAGCCAGCTGGTCTGCGCATGCTCTGAGGGCGCGGCTGGGGATGTCGTCTGGGCCTGCAGCCTTGCGAGGGTTAACATGTTTAAATGTTTTACTCACGTCGGCTGCAGTGAAGGAGAGTCCGCAGGTTTTGGGCCGTGCCAGTGGCACCGTATTGTCCTCAAAGCGAACAAAGGAGTTGTTTAGTTTGTCTGGGAGCAAGACGTCGTTGACGGGGCTGGTTTTCTTTTTGTAATCCGTGATTGCCAGGTGTAACCAAGGATACACATTGAATGCCACATACCTGATTGACTGTAGACCCTGCCACATACCTCTTGTGTCTGAGCCGTTGAATTGCGACTCTACTTTGTCTCTATACTGACGCTTAGCTTGTTTGATTGCCTTGCGGACGGAATAGCTACGCTGTTTGTATCCCCACATTGCTGCCAAGGCTCTCGTCAGAATGAGGATCTGACCAAAGCACAGCAGTAAGTGTTCATGATTATTTATTACTCAAACAAAATAACCAAGAGAAAAAATGAACAGTTCTTTAAGGCAAATCAACTATACAGAAACCAACTACCCACAAAACCTAGGTGGGGAAAAGGCTGCCTAAGGATGATTCCCAATCAGAGACCACGCTAGACAGCTGCCTCTGATTGGTAACTGCACTCGGCCAAAAACAAAGAAATAGAACACATAGAAATAAAGAATAAAGAAACTAGAATGCCCGAGTCACACACTGGCCTAACCAAAATAGAGAATAAAAGCCTCTCTATGGCCAGGACGTGACAATTGCCAAAAGCAAGTGAAATAAACAATAAAAATGAACAGTAAACATTACACTCACAGAAGTTCCAAAAGACTAAAGACATTTCAAATGTCATATTATGTCTATATACAGTGTTGTAATGATGTGCAAATAGTTAAAGGACAAAAGGGAAAATAAATAAACATAAATATGGGTTGTATTTACAATGGTGTTTGTTCTTCACTGGTTGCCCTTTTCTTGTGGCAACAGGTCACACAACTTGCTGCTGTGATGGCACACTGTGGTATTTCACCCAGTAGATATGAGGGTTTATCAAAATCGGGTTTGTTTTCGAATTCTTTGTGGGTCTGTGTAATCTGAGGGAAATATGTCTCTCTAATATGGTCATACATTGGGCAGGAGGTTAAGAGGTGCAGCTCAGTTTCCACCTCATTTTGTGGGCAGTGAGCACATAGCCTGTCTTCTCTTGAGAGCCATGTCTGCCAACGGCGGCCTTTCTCAATAGCAAGGCTATGCTCACTGAGTCTGTACATAGTCAAGGCTTTCCTTAATTTTGGGTCAGTCACAGTGGTCAGGTATTCTGCCGCTGTGTACTCTCTGTGTAGGGCCAAATAGCATTCTAGTTTGCTCTGTTTTTTTGTTAATTCTTTCCAATGTGTCAAGTAATTATCTTTTTGTTTTCTCATGACTTGGTTGGGTCTATTTGTGCTGCTGTCCTGGGGCTCTGTGGGGTGTGTTTGTGTTTGTGAACAGAGACCCAGGACTAGCTTGCTTAGGGGACTCTTCTCCAGGTTCATCCCTCTGTAGGTGATGGCTTTGTTGTGGAAGGTTTGTGAATCGCTTCCTTTTAGGTGGTTATAGAATTTAACGACTCGTTTCTGGATTTTGATAATTAGTGGGTATCGGCCTAATTCTGCTCTGCATGCATTATTTAGTGTTCTATGTTGTACACAGAGGATATTTTTGCAGAATTCTGCGTGCAATCTCAATTTTGTGAAGTCTTGGTTGGTGAGCGGACCCCATACCTCACAACCATAAAGGGCAATGGGCTCTATGACTGATTCAAGTATTTTTAGCCAAATCCTAATTGGTATGTTGAAATTTATGTTCCTTTTGATGGCATAGAATGCCCTTCTTGCCTTGTCTCTCAGATCGTTCACAGCTTTATGGAAGTTACATGTGGCGCTGATGTTTAGGCCAAGGTATGTATAGTTTTTTGTGTGCTCTAGGGCAACAGTGTCTAGATGGAATTTGTATTTGTGGTCCTGGTGACTGGACCTTTTTTGGAACACCATTATTTTGGTCTTACTGAGATTTACTGTCAGGGCCCAAGTCTGACAGAATCTGTGCATAAGATCTCTCTGTCTCTCTGTCTCTCTCTGTCTCCCTCTCTCTCTCTCTCTCTCTCTCTCTCTCTCTCTGTATATTTGTGATTGTAATAAGCCCAGTTTATTGTCAGTAGGTGGCAGAGTAGCACACTCCTCCACTCAGACCCCTCCTCTCCACCTCCCTCCCTCCCCTTCCCTATCCCCTTCTCTCCTCCGCTCTGTCCCCTCGTCTCCCCCTCCCTGTCCCCTCGTCTCCCCCTCCCTGTCCCCTCGTCTCCCCCTCCCTGTCCCCTCGTCTCCCCCTCCCTCTCCCCTCATCTCCCCTCCATGTCCCTCGTCGTCCCCTCGTCTCCCCCTCCCTCTCCCCTCGTCTCCCCCTCCCTCTCTCCTCGTCTCCCCTCCCTGTCCCTCGTCTCCCCCTCCCTGCCCCATCGTCTCCCCCTCCCTCTCCCCTCGTCTCCCCCTCCCTGTCCCCTCATCTCCCCTCCCTCTCCCATCGTCTCCCTCTCCCCTCCCTGTCCCCTCGTCGTCCCTCCCTCCCCCTCCCTCTCCCCTCCCTGTCCCCTCATGTCCCCTCCCTCTCCCATCGTCTCCCCCTCCCTCTCCCTCTCTGTCCCCTCATCTCCCCTCCCTCTCCCATCGTCTCCCCCTCCCTCTCCCCTCTCTGTCCCCTCATCTCCCCTCCCTCTCCCCTCGTCTCCCCCTCCCTGTCCACTCGTCTCCCCCTCCCTGTCCCCTCGTCTCCCCCTCCCTGTCCCATCGTCTCCCCCTCCCTCTCCCCTCGTCTCCCCCTCCCTGTCCCCTCGTCTCCCCCTCCCTGTCCCATCGTCTCCCCCTCTCCCCTCGTCTCTCCCTCCCTCTCTCCTCGTCTCCCCCTCCCTGTCCCATCGTCTCCCCCTCCCTGTCCCATTGTCTCCCCCTCCCCTGTCCCCTCCCTCTCCGTTCATCTCCCCTCCCTCTCCCATCGTCTCCCCCTCGCTCTCCCCCTCCCTGTCCCCTCGTCGTCCCCTCGTCTCCCCCTCCCTCTCCCTCCCTGTCCCCTCATCTCCCCTCCCTCTCCCATCGTCTCCCCCTCCCTCTCCCTCTCTGTCCCCTCATCTCCCCCTCCCTCTCCCCTCGTCTCCCCTCCCTCTCCCCTCGTCTCCCCCTCCCTCTCCCTTCGTCTCCCCCTCCCTGTCCCCTCATCTCCCCTCCCTCTCCCCCTCCCTCTCACCTCGTCTCCCCCTCCCTCTCCGCTCGTCTCCCTCTCCCCTCGTCTCCCCCCCCTCCCTGTCCCCTCGTCACCCCCTCCCTCTCCCCTTGTCTCCCTCTCCCTCTCCCCCTCCGTCTCCCCCCCTCCCTGTCCCCTCGTCTCGCCCTCCCTCTCCCCTCGTCTCCCCCTCCCTGTCCCCTCGTCTCCCCTCCATGTCCCCTCGTTGTCCCCTCGTCTCCCCCTCCCTCTCCCCTCGTCTCCCCCTCCCTGTCCCCTCCCTCTCCCCTCCCTGTCCCCTCATCTCCCTCCCTCTCCCATCGTCTCCCCCTCCCTCCCTCTCTCTCCCCTCGTCTCCCCCTCCCTCTCCCCTCGTCTCCCCTCCTCTCCCCTCGTCTCCCCCCCTCCCTCTCCCTTCGTCTCCCCCTCCCTGTCCCCTCATCTCCCCTCCCTCTCCCCCTCCCTCTCCCTCGTCTCCCCCTCCCTCTCCGCTCGTCTCCCTCTCCCTCGTCTCCCCCTCCCTCTCCCTCGTCTCCCCCTCCCTGTCCCCTCGTCACCCCCTCCCTCTCCCCTCGTCTCCCCTCCCTCTCCCCTCGTCTCCCCCTCCCTGTCCCCTCGTCTCGCCCTCCCTCTCCCCTCGTCTCCCCCTCCCTGTCCCCTCGTCTCCCCCTCCATGTCCCCTCGTTGTCCCCTCGTCTCCCCCTCCCTCTCCCCTCGTCTCCCCCCTCCCTGTCCCCTCATCTCCCCTCCCCCCTCCCATCGTCTCCCCCCCCTCCCTCTCCCCCTCCCCCTCCTCTCCTCGTCTCCCTCCGTCCCCTCCCCCTCCCTCTCCCCTCGTCTCCCCTCCCTGTCCCCTCGTCTCCCCCTCCCTCTCCCCTCGTCTCCCCCTCCCTGTCCCCTCGTCTCCCCCTCCATGTCCCCTCGTTGTCCCTCGTCTCCCCCTCCCTCTCCCCTCGTCTCCCCCTCCCTGTCCCCTCATCTCACCTCCCTCTCCCATCGTCTCCCCCTCCCTCTCCCCTCCCTATCCCCTCGTCTGTCCCCCTCGTCTCCCCTCCCTCTCCCCTCGTCCCCCCCTCCCTGTCCCTCCCGTCTCCCCCTCCCTCTCCCTCTGTCTCCCCCTCGTCTCCCCCTCCCTCTCCCCTCGTCTCTCCCCTCCCTCTCCCCTCATCTCCCCTCCCTCTCCCCTCGTCTCCCCTCCCTGTCCCTCGTCTCCCCCTCCCATGTCCCCCTCATCTCTCCCTCCATGTCTCCCCTCTGTCCCCTCGTCTCCCCCTCCCTCTCCCTCATCTCCCCTCCCTCTCCCTCGTCTCCCCCCCCTCCCTCTCCCCCCTCCCTGTCCCCCCCCCCTCCCTGTCCCCTCGTCTCCCCTCCCTGTCCCCTCGTCTCCCCCTCCCTGTCCCTCGTCTCCCCCCCCTCCCTCTCCCCCTCCCCCCTCCATGTCCCCTCGTCATCCCCTCGTCTCCCCCTCCCTCTCCCCTCGTCTCCCCTCCCTCTCCCCCCCCTCCCGTCTCCCCCTCCCTGTCCCCTCATCTCCCCTCCCTCCCTCTCCCTCGTCCCCTCCCCTCCCTCTCCCTCCCTGTCCCCTCATCTCCCCCTCCCTCTCCCATCGTCTCCCTTCTCCCCTCGTCTCCCCCTCCCTGTCCCCTCTCTGTCCCCTCATCTCCCATCGTCTCCCCCTCCCTTTCCCCTCGTCTCCCCCTCCCTCTCCCCTCGTCTCCCCCTCCCTGTCCCCTCGTCTCCCCCTCCCTCTCCCCTTGTCTCCCCCTCCCTCTCCTCTCTCGTCTCCCCTCCCTCTCCCCTCGTCTCCATCCCCTCCCTGTCCCTCGTCTCCCCCTCCCTCTCCCTCATCTCCCCCGTGTCCCCTCGTCTCCCCCTCCCTCTCCCCTCATCTCCCCCTCCCTCTCCCCTCGTCTCCCCCTCCCTCTCCCCTCGTCTCCCCTCCCCTCCCTGTCCCCTCGTCTCCCCCTCCCTCTCCCTCCATGTGTCCCCTCGTCTCCCCCTCCCTCTCCCCCTCTCCATGTCCCCTCGTCTCCCCTCGTCTCCCCCTCCCTCTCCCCTCGTCTCCCCCTCCTCGTCCCCCTCATCCTCCCTCCCTCTCCCCTCGTCTCTCCCCTCCCTGTCCCCCTCCTCTCTCCCCTCCCTCTCCCCTCGTCTCCCCCTCCCTGTCCCCTCATCTCCCCCTCCCTCTCCCATCGTCTCCCCTCCTCGTCTCCCTCCCTGTCCCCTCGTCTCCCCTCCCTCGTCTCCCCCTCCCTCTCCCCTCGTCTCCCCCTCCCTCTCCCTCGTCTCCCCCTCCCTGTCCCCTCGTCTCCCCCCTCTCTCCCCTCGTCTTCCCCTCCCTCTCCCTCGTCTCCCCCTCCCTCTCCCCTCATCTCCCCCTCCGTGTCCCCTCGTCTCCCCCTCCCTGTCCCCTCGTCTCCCCCTCCCTCTCCCCTCATCTCCCCTCCCCTCCATGTCCCTCTCCTGTCCCCTCGTCTCCCCCTCCCTCTCCCCTCATCTCCCCCTCCCTCTCCCCTCGTCTCCCCCTCCCTCTCCCCTCGTCTCCCCCTCCCTCTCCCCTCGTCTCCCCTCCCTCTCCCCTCGTCTCCCCCTCCCTGTCCCCTCGTCTCCCCCCTCCCTCTCTTCCCCTCCCTCTCCCCTCGTCTCCCCCTCCCTGTCCCCTCGTCTCCCCCTCCCTGTCCCTCGTCTCCCCTCCCTCTCCCCTCGTCTCCCCCTCCCTCTCCCTCGTCTCCCCCCCTCCCCCTGTCCCTCATCTCCCCTCCCTCTCCCCTCATCTCCCCCTCCCTCTCCCCTCCTGGGTCCCCTCGTCTCCCCCTCCCTCTCCCCTCTCTCCCCCTCCCTGTCCCTCGTCTCCCCTCCCTGTCCCCTCGTCTCCCCCCCCTCCTGTCCCCTCATCTCCCCCTCCCTCTCCCCTCGTCTCCCCTGTCCCTGTCTCCCCCTCCTCTCCCTCTCCCCCTCTCCCTCGTCTCCCCCTCCCTGTCCCCTCATCTCCTCCCTCTCCCATCGTCTCCCCTCCCTCTCCCCTCCCTGTCCCTGTCTCCCCCCTCCCTCTCCCATCGTCTCCCTCTCCCCTCGTCTCCCTCCCCTCCCTGTCCCATCTCTCCCCTCCCTCCCCATCTCCCATCGTCTCCCCTCCCTCTCCCTCGTCTCCCCCTCCCTGTCCCCTCGTCTCCCCCCTCCCTCTCCCCTCGTCTCCCCCTCCCTGTCCCCTCGTCTCCCCCCCTCTCCCATCTCCCCTCCCCTCCCTTGTCTCCCCTCCCTGTCCCCTCATCTCCCCTCCCTCTCCCATCGTCTCCCCCTCCCCTCGTCTCCCCGTGTCCCCTGTCCCCCCCTCCCTCTCCCCTCGTCTCTCCCTCCCTCTCCCCTCGTCTCCCCCCCCTCCCTGTCCCTCGTCCCTTCCCTGTCCCCTCGTCTCCCCCCCCTCCTCGTCTCCCCTCGTCTCCCCCTCCCTCTCCCCTCGTCCCTCATCTCCCTGTCCCCTCCGTCTCCCCCTCCCTCTCCCCTCGTCTCCCCCTCCCTGTCCCCTCGTCTCCCCTCCCTCTCCCCTCGTCTCCCTCCCTCCTCTCTCCCCTCGTCTCCCCCTCCCTCTCCCCTCGTCTCCCCTCCCTCTCCCTCATCTCCCCTCCCTCTCCCCTCATCTCCCCCTCCATGTCCTCCCCTCGTCTCCCTCCCTGTCCCCTCGTCTCCCCCTCCCTGTCCCTCGTGTCCCCTCCCGTCTCCCCCTCCCTCTCCCTCATCTCCCCCTCCCTCTCCCATCGTCTCCCCTCCTGTCCCCTCGTCTCCCCCTCCTCTCCCTCATCTCCCCTCTCCTCTCCCCTTCTCGTCCCCCCCATGTCTCCCTCGTCTCCCCTCCCGTCTCCCCCTCCCTGTCCCCTCGTCTCCCCCCTCTCCCCTCGTCCCCTCGTCTCCCCTCCCCTCTCCCCTCCATGTCCCTCGTCCCCCTCGTCTCCCCCTCCCTCTCCCCTCGTCTCCCCCTCCCTCTCCCCTCATCTCCCCTCCTCAAACCCCTCGTCTCCCCTCCTGTCCCTCGTCTCTCCCTCCCTCTCCCTCGTCTCCCCCTCCCTGTCCCCTCATAGTCCCCTCCCTCTCCCATCGTCTCCCCCTCCCTCTCCCTCCCTGTCCCCTCATCTCCCCTCCCTCTCCCATCGTCTCCCCTCCCCCTCTCCCTCGTCTCCTCCCTCCCCTGTCTCCCCCTCTCTGTCCCTCATCTCCCATCGTCTCCCCCTCCCTCTCCCTCCCGTCTCCCCCTCCCCTCCCTCGTCTCCCCTCCCTGTCCCCTCGTCTCCCCCTCCCTGTCCCCTCGTCTCCCCCTCCCTGTCCCCTCGTCTCCCCCTCCCTCTCCCCTCGTCTCCCCCTCCCTCTCCCTTCGTCTCCCCCTCCCTGTCCCCTCATCTCCCCTCCCTCTCCCATCGTCTCCCCTCCCTCTCCCCTAGTCGTCCCCTCGTCTCCCTCCTCTCCCCTCGTCTCCCTCCCTCTCCCCTCGTCTCCCCCTCCCTGTCCCTCGTCTCCCCCTCCCTGTCCCCTCATCTCCCTGGGAGTCCCTCGTCTCCCCCTCCCTGTCCCCTTGTCTACGTGTCACTTATGGTCCCCTCGTCTCCCCTCCTTCTCCCTCGTCTCCCCCTCCTGTCCCCTCGTCTCCCCCTCCCTCCCCCCGTCTCCCCTCCCTCTCCCCTCGTCTGCCCCTCCCTCTCCCCTCGTCTCCCCCTCCCTCTCCTCTCATCTCCCCCTATGTCTCCCTTGTCTCTCCCCTCCCTGTCAAAACCTCGTCTCGTATGTCCCTGTCATATCGTCTCCCCTCCCTCTCCCCTCATCTCCCCTCCATGTCCTCGTCGTCCCCTGGTCTCCCCCTCCCTCTCCCTCATCTCCCCTCCCTCTCCCCTCGTCTCCCCCTCCCTCTCCCCTCGCCACTCCTCCCCTCCCTCGTCTCCCCCTCCCTGTCCCCTCGTCTCCCCTCCTGTCCCCTCATCTCCCCCTCCTCTCCCCTCGTCTCTCCCCCTCCCTGTCCCCTCATGTGAAAACAACCCTGTTACACCCCTCGTCTCCCCCTCCCTGTCCCCTCATCTCCCCCTCCTGTCCCCTCAGTGTCTCTCCCCTCAGATGAGTCTCCCCTCGTCTCCCCCTACATAATATCCCTTAGTGTCATATGGTTTATTAATGTCTCCCCTCTAGTGTCCTAGGAGTCTCCATGTCTAGTGTCATATGGTTTATTAATGTAGGAGTCTCTCATGTCTAGTGTCATATGGTTTATTAATGTAGGAGTCTCCATGTCTAGTGTCATATGGTTTATTAATATAGGAGTCTCCCCTAGTGTCCCATGTGGTTTATCGTCTGTGGGAGTCTCCTGTCTCCCCCCTCCATCTCCCCTCGGTTTCCCCTCCCTAGGAGTCTCCCCCTCCCTCTCCCCTCGTCTCCCCATCCATGGTCCCCTCATTATTCCAAACCCTCAGGTCTAGAACATGTCACATGTTCCCATTATGTTTCCATAGATTATTGTCATATGGTTTTAGTTTTCAAAACTAAAAAAGAGTGATTAAAACTCAATAAAGACGTTGTCGTATGTTTGGCAGAATGTGTCATGGTTTATTAATATAGAAGACGGTGTGTTAAGATGTTTATTATAAAACTACTGTTAGACAGTAAACAACATGTGTCACACACACATGGTTATTACATGGGAGTCACGCATAGTCACACACGCATGGTCAGTCGTAGTCAGTCACGCAGGAGTCTCTCATGTCACACATATGGTCACATGCTCACACACCATGTCTAGTGTCACACACATACACACAGTCTCCATGTCTAGTGTCATACGTCATACACATACATGTCTAGTGTCATATGGTTTATTAATGTCACAGTCTCCACACAGTGTCATACACACAGTCTCCATGTCTAGTGTCATATGGTTTATTAATATAGGAGTCTCCATGTCTAGTGTCACACACATTAATGTGGGAGTCACACCATGTCTACACACATTACACACACACACATGTCACAGTGTCATACACACAGTCACACACACATGCTCATTACACACAAACACCCAGTGTCTTCACTGTGAAACAACCCTGTTCCTTGGGGTTAATTGAATGTGTATCCGTGGTTATTACCTGTGAATATCTCTCCTCCTATGTTTCCTAGCTACAGATGCTCAGTCAACCAGCAACACCTTGCAGACGGTATAGACACTCAGATGACGTATGGTTTATTAATATAGGAGTCTCCATGTTTTCATCTAGTGTCATATGGTTTATTTTACATAATACTAGTGTCATATGGTTTATTTTATTATGTCTAGTGTCATATGGAGCTCTGTAATGGTTTATTAATATGTCTCTCATGTCTAGTGTCATAGGAGTCTCCATGTCTAGTGTCATATGGTTTATTAATGTAGGAGTCTCCATGTCTAGTGTCATATGGTTTATTAATATAGGAGTCTCCATGTCTAGTGTCATATGGTTTATTAATATAGGAGTCTCCATGTCTAGTGTCATATGGTTTATTAATGTAGGAGTCTCCATGTCTAGTGTCATATGGTTTATTAATATAGGAGTCTCTCTCATGCCTAGTGTCATAGTTATATAGTCGTAGTCATAGTCATACCATAGTCATAGTCATGGTCATAGTCATACCATAGTCATGGGCATACCATAGTCATGGTCATGGGCATACCATAGTCATGGTCATAGTCATACCATAGTCATACCATAGTCATACCATAGTCATAGTCATACCATAGTCATAGTCATACCATAGTCATAGTCATAGGCATACCATAGTCATTGTCATACCATAGTCATAGTCATGGTCATAGTCATAGTCATACCATAGTCATGGTCATACCATACTCATAGTCATAGTCATACCATAGTCATAGTCATACCATAGTCATAGTCATACCATAGTCATAGTCGTACCATAGTCTTAGTCATGGCCATACCATCGTCATAGTCATGGTCATAGTCATACTATAGTCATAGTCATAGTAATACCATAGTCATACCATAGTCATAGTCATAGTCATACCATAGTCATGGTCATAGTCATAGTCATACCATAGTCATAGTCATAGTCATACCATAGTCATAACATAGGCATAGTCATACCATAGTCATGGTCATACCATAGTCATAGTCATACAATAGTCCTAGTCATGGTCATAGTCATAGCATATTCATAGTCATACCATAGTCATAGTCATAGTCATAGCCATAGTCATACCATAGTCATAGTCATACCATAGTCATAGTCATACCATGGTCATAGTCGTAGTCATAGTCATAGTCATAGTCATAGTCATAGCATAGTCATAGTCATACCATAGTCATAGTCATAGCATAGTCATAGTCATAGACGTACCATAGTCATAGTCATAGTCATACCATAGTCATAGTCATACCATAGTCATAGTCATACCATGGTCATAGTCGTAGTCATAGTCATAGTCATAGCCATAGTCATAGCCATAGTCATACCATAGTCATAGTCATAGTCACACCATAGTCATAGTCATGCCATAGTCATAGTCATACCATGGTCATAGTCGTAGTCATAGTCATAGTCATAGTCATAGCCATAGTCATAGTCATAGTCATACCATAGTCATAGTCATACCATAGTCATAGTCATACCATAGTCATAGTCATAGTCATAGCCATAGTCATACCATAGTCATAGCCATAGTCATAGTCATAGTCATAGCATACCATAGTCATAGTCATAGCCATAGTCATAGTCATACCATAGTCATAGTCATACCATGGTCATAGTCGTAGTCATAGTCATAGCCATAGTCATAGTCATACCATAGTCATAGTCATGGTCATACCATAGTCATAGTCATAGTCATGGTCATACCATAGTCATAGTCATACCATAGTCATACCATAGTCATGCCATAGTCATAGTCATAGTCATAGTCATCATAGTCATAGTCATAGCCATAGTCATAGTCATATCATAGTCATAGTCATAGTCATACCATAGTCATAGTCATACCATAGTCATAGTCATACCATGGTCATAGTCATACCATGGTCATAGTCGTAGCATAGTCATAGTCATAGTCATACCATAGTCATAGTCATGGTCATGGTCATACCATAGTCATAGTCATAGTCATACCATAGTCATGCCATAGTCATAGTCATAGTCATACCATAGTCATAGTCATAGCATGGTCATAGTCGTAGTCATAGTCATAGTCATACCGTAGTCATGGTCATGGTCATAGTCATAGTCATACCATAGTCATGGTCATAGTCATGGTCATAGTAATAGTCATGGTCATAGTCATAGTCATACTATAGACATAGTCATGGTCATAGTCATAGTCATACCATTGTCATGGTCGTGGTCATTGTCATGTCATAGTCATACCATAGTGATGGTGATAGTCATACCATAGTCATGGTCATGGTCATGGTCATAGTCATAGTCATAGTCATAGTCATAGTCATAGTCATAGTCATAGTCATTGACATTGTCATTGTCATAGTAATAGTCATAGTCATAGTCATGGTCATACCATTGTCATGTTCATGGTCATAGTCATTGTCATAGTTATAGTTATAGTTATAGTCATAGTCATAGTCATGGTCATGGTCATGGTTATAGTCATGGTCATGGTCATGGTTATAGTCATGGTCATAGTTATTTATTATAGCAGGAGCTCATGTATAGTCATAGTCATATAGGAGTCATCCATGTCTGTGTCATATGGTTTATTAATAGTCATGTCTAGTGTCATAGTTATAGTCTCCATGTCTAGTGTCATATGGTTTATTAATGTCATGGGAGTCTCCATGTCTAGTATGGTTTATTATGGTCTTTATTAATGTAGGAGTCTCTCTCATGTCTAGTGTCATATGGTTTATTAATATAGGAGTCTCATGTCTAGTGTCATATGGTTTATTAATATAGGATCATGTCTAGTGTCATATGGTTTATTAATATAGGAGTCTCCATGTCTAGTGTCATATGGTTTATTAATATAGGAGTCTCCATGTCTAGTGTCATATGGTTTATTAATATAGGAGTCTCCATGTCTAGTGTCATATGGTTTATTAATATAGGAGTCTCCATGTCTAGTGTCATATGGTTTATTAATGTAGGAGTCTCCATGTCTAGTGTCATATGGTTTATTAATGTAGGAGTCTCTCTCATGTCTAGTGTCATATGGTTTATTAATATAGGAGTCTCTCTCATGTCTAGTGTCATATGGTTTATTAATATAGGAGTCTCCATGTCTAGTGTCATATGGTTTATTAATATAGGAGTCTCTCTCATGTCTAGTGTCATATGGTTTATTAATATAGGAGTCTCTCTCATGTCTAGTGTCATATGGTTTATTAATGTAGGAGTCTCCATGTCTAGTGTCATATGGTTTATTAATGTAGGAGTCTCCATGTCTAGTGTCATATGGTTTATTAATATAGGAGTCTCCATGTCTAGTGTCATATGGTTTATTAATATAGGAGTCTCCATGTCTAGTGTCATATGGTTTATTAATATAGGAGTCTCTCTCATGTCTAGTGTCATATGGTTTATTAATATAGGAGTCTCCATGTCTAGTGTCATATGGTTTATTAATGTGGGTGTCATATGGTCTCCATGTCTAGTGTCATATGGTTTATTAATGTAGGAGTCTCCATGTCTAGTGTCATATGGTTTATTAATGTGGGAGTCTCCATGTCTAGTGTCATATGGTTTATTAATGTAGGAGTCTCCATGTCTAGTGTCATATGGTTTATTAATGTAAGGAGTCTCCATGTCTAGTGTCATATGGGTTTATTAATCATATGGAGAGTCTCATGTCTAGTGTCATATGGTTTATTAATGTGGGAGTCTCCATGTCTAGTGTCATATGGTTTATTAATGTAGGAGTCTCTCTCATGTCTAGTGTCATATGGTTTATTAATGTAGGAGTCTCTCTCATGTCTAGTGTCATATGGTTTATTAATATAGGAGTCTCTCATGTCTAGTGTCATATGGTTTATTAATGTAGGAGTCTCCATGTCTAGTGTCATATGGTTTATTAATATAGGAGTCTCTCTCATGTCTAGTGTCATATGGTTTATTAATATAGGAGTCTCTCTCATGTCTAGTGTCATATGGTTTATTAATGTAGGAGTCTCTCTCATGTCTAGTGTCATATGGTTTATTAATGTAGGAGTCTCTCTCATGTCTAGTGTCATATGGTTTATTAATGTGGGAGTCTCCATGTCTAGTGTCATATGGTTATGCCTAGTGTCATATGGTTTATTAATGTAGGAGTCTCTCATGTCTAGTGTCATATGGTTTATTAATATAGGAGTCTCTCATGTCTAGTGTCATATGGTTTATTAATGTGGGAGTCTCCATGTCTAGTGTCATATGGTTTATTAATGTGGGAGTCTCCATGTCTAGTGTCATATGGTTTATTAATGTAGGAGTCTCTCATGTCTAGTGTTAGTCATA